>NW_013525202.1:17685-23975 GCF_000836215.1 Papilio polytes
ACGAGCCAGCTTTCAACAGTGAGAACTACGGTTTATATGCACCACCAGCTTAAAACTTAATAAACAAGCAACCAGCGTTAGTGGGTTCGATTCCGCCATTCGACTTTATGAATTACTAGCTTTTGCCCGCGACTCCGTCCGCGTGGAATAACAAAAGTAAGTATGTATGTGTTCTTCCAGAATATCCTCTACATCTATGCCAAATTTCATCAATATCCGTCCGCAGTTTAGGCTACAAACTCTAACAAACATCCATCCATATACATTTCGCATTTATATTAATAAAGATAACATAGTAAAAACCTAGAGCTTACTTGGAATATCAATAAATTTTAGTAAATTTCAATACTCCTTAAGATTTTTGTGATAAAAAGCTGTTATTTTGACCTCAATTCCAAGACTTTCTTCCCACATCTGTTGCTAAACTCGACAGATGTGACCCTCACATTTCGTACCATTTAAACCGAATCACGTCAAAATCACTTGTTCTTAGAATACCCTAAATAATACTAAACTTATTTTATTATCATTGTTTGTCAAAACAGTAACATTATAGTTTTCACATAGCGGGAATAAGCCCCTTGCCTACGTACTAACAACAGGGGAGTTGGGACAATACCCAGTAAACATCAGCACTTTTACAAACTACCCTCACACGGATACAAATGTAGGAAACATTTTTATACCTCCACATTTCTCAACAATGGACATCTCTACTGGCTACTAAAGCTTTGTGATAGTGAAACACGCACATATAAAGAACTAGCTTTTGCCCGCGACTTCGTCCGCGTGGAGAAGACAAAATAAGTAGCCTATTTGTTCTTCCAGACTATCTTTCCATCTATGCTAAATTTCATCCCGATCCGATCAACAGTTTAGGCTACAAACTCTAACATCCATCCATTCATTTATAATATTAGTATGATTGAACAAACTTTTGTTAAAATGCATACATGTAAATTTTTTGGTTTTAATAAGGGATGTTCATTTAAGCAAAATTATGTTAAAAACCCAACACTCCAGGTAAGAATAAGGAATAAAATCAATCAATAAAAAAAAATAGGAAAAAACGAATTACAATGTTGCAATAACCACATATAGAAAAATTTTACGAAAAGCACTACAGCAATGAAATGACAAACCGAGAACGATCACTGATTTCTTCGTAAATTGTTGTAAATCAAATTTAGTAAGCAGAAAAACCCAACAAACAATCATAGGCCCATCGTACCTACAGGTACCGCGTACTGCCAAAACTAACTTTAATCAATTCCGATAAGGCTTAAATTCTCTTACAAAATAGAGACTAACTTTTCGGCGATAAGGCTTCGAAAACACGTGCGGGTTCAAAGCCGCAAAAACTCCTTAAGGTTTGCAACAAAAAGTCGACGCCCTCCCCTCGGGCCTGTCGCTACCTGCGCCCATCTCCCTTGCCCCCTACCGCCGACATAACTACAGAAAAAGTTATGTCGACTTTTGAAACACGTTTTTTGTGTTACGATTGAACGGTTTCTAAGTACTTTTGATATTTAAGTACGATTTTAAATAAAATATGCTTTATTAGTTTTACATGATATCTTCTATACTAACTTAGAGCGTACTAAAACATACTAAACTATCGCACGACTGATTAGTCTCGCTTTGAGTCCTGTGAACTCATATGGAGGTGCGCACACTACTGTATTTTAGTTGTGCAACTAAACAGTTGTATTGGCTGCGAAACAATCGACAATCGTTATGTGATAGTTTAGACAAAGGTGTGCGCCGCTCTAACGGTCGGTTTCCCATCTAAATTTAACAATTCGTTAGTGTTTTCACTAACTTCATGAAATGCGTTTTTGAACTACGTACCTTGAATTTTATTCCGTTGAAACTCCGGTAAACCTAACTCTAATGTATAACTAGGTAGTACTAAAATAAAAGGAACTCCAGCAACCCAGCATAAGCCACTTCATAATAGGGTAGTCAGAGTTTTTTTTAAATTATTCGACATTCTTTATTTGTAAGGAAGACAGATGTTACAGCCAAACACATAGCGATTCTATTTCCTCAAAAGCTCTTCTAGGGATGCTACTGTACGTTGGGGACATTTTTTCACGTCTACCCACATAATAGAAAACGTCGTATCCGTTCATGAGGACTGAGGCAGATAAAACACCATATGGCATTGGGTAAGACAAATAGTATGGTGACTACAGACGACAAGGCTGAATTGTAGCAAAAATTACATTTTATACTCAATCTTAAGAGATTGTTTGCGTAAGCCATTTTAGTTCATTTATACTAATATTATAAAGAGAAAAGATTGGTACTTTTGTATGTATTGAAACACAAAAACTACTGGGGCTGTTTTAAAAATTATTTTACTGTTACAAAAGGTAATTTATCTGTGAGTAACATAGGCATAATTTTTTATTAATTTCACGCTGACGAACTCGCGAGCAAAAACTTAGTTGTTTATATATCCAGATATACCTAAGGGGTTAAAATATGTCTAAAAAATTCAAAGTTAAGAGATCTTGGTACTTTCGATGAGTATAAGATTACTAGTGTTAGCACGCGAATACGTCCGCGTGGAAATAAAAAAAGCAAGTAGCTTACATGTTCTTTCAGACTATCCTCTACATCTATGCCAAATTTAACAGATCCGTTCAGCCATATAGACTACAAAGGTCCATCCATCCAAACTTTCGGATTTAAAATAGTAAGATAAAGTTGGTGAGATTGCTAAAGATTTTCTTTATTTCATCACCTAAAGGTAAATGAAGACCAAGGTTTTTATATTCACCCTGAAGTATATAACACATAATTTCTACAAGAGTCTTCGTACATTTTGATCTGGGGATCGTGAGTGCGTCGGGGACTCGAACGCTTGTAGTGTATAATTACACCTTTTGTTTCTGCAAGGCAGGCAGAGAACGTGAAATGTTTTAACATCCGCATACAGCTTTGTGCACGGGGAATCATTTTTTACTTCAGTTTTGTTTAGTTTGAGCGTAAACTGTGCGTTTATCGTCCTGAAAGCTGCGTTACATGCATATACAAAATGAAGGCACATTCATAGGAATCGGTTTCGAGTGGATTTAAAATGTATTTCGAATTAAGACTAATAGTAAATTTCTTTCGTAAAACTGACAGTCATCAAGCAATAGCCTGCCTTATGGTTTGGGGTAAGGACTAACAATCTTGCTGTCATGGGTTCGAATCCCGCCTTTCAATTGTCTTGAACCATATCCTAGCACACAAAAGCTCAAGCTCAGAACTTAGTTGGAATGGTTAATGGAGATATTAGTAAATTAACAAAAAATCTCCTAACATCTTACTCTTACTAATATTATAAATGCGAATGTTTAGATGGATGGATGTTTGTTAGTTTTTAGCCTCGATTACTGAACTGATCACGATGATATTTTGCATAGATGTAGAAGATAGTCTTGAAGAACACATAGGCTGCTTACTTTTGTATTTTCTGATTTCATGCGGACGGAGTCGCGGGCGAAAGCTAGTTCCATTATAAAGCTTTGGCCTACACCTACACGATAAAAATCAAGTCAGGCAGAGAACGTGTAGCGAAAAAAAGGCTAACTGGAGCCCTTGCCCTCCCCCGCGCCCGCAGAGTCGGTCGTCAGCGGGGCGTTGAACCCGGGGCGCGGTACCTGCGCCGGCGCACGACCTTTTTTTACGTCTACAAGCGGGCAGGACGCACCGGCAGACCGACGCCGGATTTGCTTTTAGAACAGACTAGCTTTCGCCCGCGACTCCGTTTGCGTGGGATTGAAAAACACAAAAGCAAGTAGCCTATGTGTTCTTCCAGACTATCCTCCACATGTATACCAAATTTCATTGATATCCATCTCAACTTTCACCCTTAATAGTATGATATAAACTGAGCAGACGCAACAAGACTGGTGTTTGGGGTGAGGAGAGGCAAGAACATATAGCTCACAGATATTTCTGTAATCGCCTTTGTTTATCCTCTGGGATAGTGCAAACCAAAAGAGAAATAGTATAAGCACATTTAGATATTCTATGAAAATTGTATCTACAACATTACAATGAGAAAAATATTTAATACTTGTTTATGGTATTAAACATTTAAAAAAATAATACAGAAAAATCAATGAATAAAGCGGAACATATCTTTTTTTTTTTAAAATAACTTGATTATTGATGGGTTAGTTAAAACTGTGTGCAGAAAAAACTTGAAACAGTTCAAATTTTACCTACAAACACTCATAATTTCAACTAATTCCACTGTACAAATTAAAACTATCAGAACTGGTAGCAGGCTTTTTTAAAAGTATAAAAAAAGTAATTTGTGTACTGTTTATACATTTTAAACTATTGCCGATTTACTTAGAACAATGTAAATATACTTTACAATAAACATAGATCACAGGATGTATCAGAACTCATCCTGTATATAACAACAATAACAGAGGGGATAGGAGTGTTGATGTTAGTGACATTTCCTCATAGTTACATCCTCATATTGGAGTACATAATGAAGCAAATGTACTGACTGTATGAGAACATTATTTATGTCATAGACAAACAACAATTTTTTTTAATGAGAAGGGGGCAAACAAGCGGCGGGAACATAAAGATGGTCAACGACAACCACAGACATCCGCAACATCAGAGGAACTACAGATGTCTTTGGTCAGCTTCAACTCTCAAGGGAAATTGTATAAAACTTAGCTGTATCTCATGACTTTGTCCATATGGGAATTATAATTTAAAAAAATATAGCCTGATAACATAAATTTTTAATGGTGAAAAAATATTTGAAATCGGCTCAGTAGTTTTTCAGTTATTTCACTAGATACAAAAATACAAAACTTTCCTTTTATATTAGGACTACCTCTTGCATCAAGGACTGTCCATGTGGAATTTAAAAAAAACTAAAGGGAATAGCTTATCTGTTTTTCCAGACTATCCTCTAAATCTATACCAAATTTCATCAAGATCCATTTAGCCGTTTAGGCTACAAACTCTAACAAACATCCATCTAAACTTTCGTATTTATTATATTATAATAACATAAAATGGTGTAAACGGAAATTTGTGACTTACAATATCTACATGGGAATTAATATTGTTACAGTAAATATTCTACAGCTTGTACAGTTGACAAATTTATTTTTAGTAATAGACATTAACCGAAGTTATATTCAAGTCACTCAGTATGACCCACTGACACTGTTTACTTAACTTGATGTAACAAATCTTTGAGGCCATAAAATCTTGTTACAGACGCTAAATATATTTAAATCTTTAATGTCACACTTTCACAAGTTTATAAATATTAATTTGTGTACAACTTTATTATTTAGGCAATACAGCATAACATAGATGGGTAGGCAGAAACCATTTATTGAGATTCCATCATTCATTTCACCCACATTCATACAACTATCCATACATTGACTTGCATATTGATTATTATAACTACATAACCCATTCTATTCTTTATTCCATCAATAAAATAGAGTTTAATACTGAGGGTAGATATAAAATCAAAGTCTCTGAAACCTTCATAGTGTTAAAATTAACCTAGGTATCTATTTAAAAAAATGAGTTTTCAAAGAGCTTGTAATTTTTTTATTTCACTTCAACCAGATTGGTGACATTACCCAAAAACAACTAACTTTTGCCCATAATTTCAACAGTGATGGTTACCACAGTATATTTCGCACAAATGGACCATACAAATATATTAAATACCACAAAAATACATGTGTACTAAAAGCCTAAATTTAGTCCCCTACCCTATACCACTAATTTTGTACAAATAAATGGAATAAGAGGACTTAGCACGAAAGGGTATGCATATGTAGAGGAAATATACCCTTCCTGTCTAACAAATTCAAATGCCTTCAGTCACATCATATTAATTTTTCTTCTATAATATAACACTAAATACAAATATATATGATAATAATGTGAAATAAGTTGATAAAAAGACTATAGTTCTAAGTATTTGCAATATAATTAACTGGCCAATACAAATTCAATATGGATATGCTTTAGGCCATGCCGCAATGGAAACTCATTATGTAACCAACTGATTGGCTCACTTTAGCAACACCTAAGAAAGGTTTTTTAATCTTGTTATATAACCACTCCAAATACATAACCATTCCATGCCAAAATTATATAAAGCTGTATGCATGTGGCATTTTACAATAAAACAATATATAATATACAGACAAGTATTTCCTGCATATTTTCAACATTGACAAGAGGAACAAGCACATACAATGTAAAAAGATAATAACGATTTGTAT
>NW_013525202.1:24534-26927 GCF_000836215.1 Papilio polytes
GGCGGATGCTACCGCCTCGCCACGACTACGCACAAATGCACACAAACACTACACTCCAACACTATATTCCGCAACTGGTAACTGTAAAACTTGCTGGTTTTAGGGCTACGGACCTGCACTTATAACGTTTTGAAGGCGACTGACTCGGCGCGAAGTTCGCGCGGACTGACGACGAGCGCCTACGTCACGGACTGCGCGCGGCGCCCTCTGCGGGCGAGTGTTCGCGTCGCTTTCGAAAACGACCGCCAAATCACTTCAATTTTTAATTACGATTATTTAATTGTTATCTAATTGCACTTGTACACGAAACATTGAATGGATGTTGTACTATTTTTAATTAGAATTCTCGATATGTCCGACACAAAAAACGGTGCGTTAAGATTATGCCACGAAAGTATTGATTTTAGATTATAATATGAAGATTGCTTGCATTTTAAAGCTGTGTTTTAGGCATTTATAAAAAGAAGCATGATAATGAGAAGGCGTCACCGCGCGCTTGAAATTGTTCGTCACATAATTAATGTGAATCAGGAGATAATTTCACTCTCTGTGTTACGCACTAGCGCACTGCTCCAGATCTGCACTGTAATACCAAACATGTGTCCACCGCTCTTGCAAAACTACCGATCGCTAATTTACACTCCAAAACTTCTCGAAAACCATAAAAATATCAAATAAACGTATTAAAAAGCTGCGCTCCGTCCGAGCCACACAATACGTAAGCCTAATATAAAAAACTTTACACAACTCGTCCCCTTTGCCGTTTCAAACATCAAGTGCTTTATAGCCAACAGTCTCTCGGCATTTAAATTGAGCGTCTAAAATTAACAGCGCTGCAGCGCTTCACTTACAAATAGCCCCACCCATTGTTATTATAATGCAGCCAACATGACGCATGTTTTATAACGTGAAGTTAGTTGAAATTTTCATGTCATCTACATCTGTCTCTTTCTAATAAGCGAGGAAGAGAGAGACGCAGCTACACGAGGGCGAGAGCGAGGGGTTTTGGAAATGTTATTTATTGTTTGGTATGTCTCGCGGCGCGTTTGCAATAGTTTTGCGTTTTATTTGTATCTCCTCCGGCGATGACACAACACCGTTATGTCGCTTTCACTGAATTCGTTCCGAGAGCTGGTTTATACAACCAGCAGCCAGCAGATAACATAACTGGAACTAGCAGGAACTTATCTCTTGACATATTGAGATATTTCTGTATCGTCAGCCCAGTTGCAGTAATGAGATTGTTTATCAACGAATATTTGTACATTAACTATTTCTAGATTGTTCTGAACATTTTTTTTATAATACGAGGTGGCAAACGAGCAAGCAGCCTCCTGAATCCACCGAAATGGAAAGCGACCGCTGCCCATAAACATCTGCAATTGCAGATGCGTCGCCTACCCGTAATTGACGGGTAAGGAGATGCACATAAAGAGTACACTTACCCTTCCTAAGCGTCTCTTCCACCGTCAAATCCCATTTTCCTTCCCATTCTTTCCTCTTAAAAAAAGGGTGGAAAGGGAAAGGGACTAAAATTAGGACTCCGGCACCAATCATTAGACGAAACGCGGAATTGCTTCCACTTGACGCCTGTCTTGTGTGGTCGTGGTATTGTAACCAGGCGAGTTGAACCATTCGTGCGCAAATGTCAAAGCGGGTAGAGCCAAAGTTAAATTAAATTAAATGTATTTTTTTAGTAAAATGTCCTATTAATATTCATTTAAAATTTAAGGTATAATGAAGATAGGAACAAGTCAATTTTTTTGCTTGTCAAAATGTAAGGTTAGGAAATAAAAATCATAATTAAATAAATTGTAATATTTATTCAATTTTAGACAATATTGTGTATTTGCTAGAGCTGGTAGTCGCTGGGGTCGTAGAGCTCTGACAGTAATCGGTACACGTACGAGGGTGAGCTGCCGCCGCTGGGAACAAACAAGATATATAACTGATTTTTTTTTTAAATAGAACACAAAATTAACTAAACAAGCATATCATATATACTACAAAAGTTATGACTTTATACTATTATAAAGAGGAAATGTATTTTTGTATTTCAATAGTTTTTCTGGCCAGTAGTTTTTGAGTTATTTCAATAAATAACTCAAAAACTACTGGGTAGTTTTCAAAGATTCTTTTACCATTTAGAAGCTACTTTATCAGTGTGTAATTAAGGATTATTAGGCATGTGCAAATTAGTTTTGAAATGTTTCAAAAGATTAGCTTACCATTTGAGCTTAGGCTCAATAACTAATTGGCAACTAATCTGTGAACCAGTTGCCTAATCTGCATAAGAATTATTAACTGATCTGTAGATCATCTTTATTATTCATATAAGGTGACAAACGAGTGAGAAGGAAACAATATGTCCCCTTCTCATGCGTCTACTATTA
>NW_013525202.1:29373-45401 GCF_000836215.1 Papilio polytes
ACGTGCTCGCGAGCCTGCTCGCACACCGCCTGCGTGCTCGCGTCCAGCTCGCCGCGTAACTACACTCACACATATCTTACTTCTATACTAGCTTTCGCTCAATGGGTGCAAATAAAAAAAAATAATACATATCCTATGTTACTCACTGACAAAATACCCAGTAGTTTTTGAGTTATTTCATTACAATCAAAGTTTCATCTTTATAATATATGAATATAGATTACTAGATGTTCGTCTGCGACTTAAAAATAATAAATAAATACAATTCTTTCCTCCCTTTCTATACTATTATAATAAAGCGTAAACACACACTTCTTTGTTGCCTAAGATGTCAGCTATTACAATTTATTTTCGAACAATTCTTTTTTTATAAAAAGCTACACTTACGTCACACTTTAGGCTATATATTTTCACGCCATTAAACTTAGTGAGTACATATTTTGGATAAAAACCCTAATGTAGGAAAGAGACCATAAGTTGCTGCCAACATCAAGGAAGCTAGATTGCTAAGGTTGGTCTTGTCATGTCATTTTGACATTAGCTATTGAAAATTTGACAAATGTTAACATTAAAATAAAATTTTCATAATTCAGTATTAAGTAAGCAATAAAATAAAGTTGTCATAATATGTGAATAAAGTTGCAAAGGAACAGTACAGTGAGTTACCTCAGCGATGAAATCTCTGACAGGTTCAATAAGGTCCTTGTTGTCAGCGGGCGCGGCGAGCGAGTGCGGCGCCAACACCAGCCGCTGCAGCGACTCCCCCGCACCCTCACCACTCTGGAATAACGTCAAAATGCCATCACATACAAGCATTTGCAGATAATTTTGTCCATGCTAAGTATAAAAATCGTGAAAAGAATGCCAGTTAGTGGAGACTAGATTTTGTCCGCGCTTTAATCTGCTTGGAATTAAAAAAAACAACAAAAATAAACAACCTATGTGTTCTTTACAGACCATACTCTACATCTATACCTAATTTCATTGTGATCGGTTCAGTAGTAGAGGCTACAAACTCTAACAAACATCCATCCATCTAAACATTCTCATTTACAATATTAGTAAGTAGTAAGATTCCAGTACAGTAGACTATCAACATCGGTTTATTATATTGAATACCTGGTTAGCATTAGACGGTTGTTCATCGCGGACTGCGCGCAGCACGCGGCGTACCATGTTAGCAGCAGCCAGCTCCTGCGGCAGCGCGCGTAATATCTGCCGCCCCACTGCACGGATTGTACTGCATAGCTCACTGGAAATATTAACATTTTTTACACTTGAAATAAGAAATTGAGTTAATTAGCCTATGGACTATTGTGTTTCCGATCTATTTCATAAAATAATATAAGTTTGAATTAAATAAAGCTTACTATTACTAGTAAAATCAAGGGAAAAACAAAAGGATGTGTGTGTTGTGTCAAGACTTTCATTGCATCAATGCATGTTGGTTTCTGGTGCTGTTAATACCAACATTTTGAGTAAATCCTCAATATGATTGTTATATATCTGACTAAGATAGCCCTAAATAACACTGACACACACTTCCATGCCATAAAGTTCCATTGTATATCTCTTTTTGATGGTCTATCATCATTAAATAAAAGTAAACAATATATATACTTACAAAGCAGTGGGGTTCTGGGAATCACTTACAATCTGCTCTAACAGTGAAACAGTAGCCATTGCTATGTTTAAAGATCCCTCTAGCTTTCTGTTCAAAATACAAACATCGTATTAATAAAATACCTTTGAATTAGATATACGATTAACATAAAAATTGGTAGAAACGTGGTGATAGTAGCGTAGTATAGAAATATTATGAACTTATATATTAGAACATTTTAAGTAATATCTAAAGCTATGCCACGACTTACCCATTTCTTATGTCTGATACATATTTAACAATAAGTTCCTCGCATTTCTCGTCGAGTTCTTTACCCGGACCTTCTGATGGTGGCATTTTATTGTTTGTCTTAATTTTCATTCATAAATTATCAATTTAAATAATATTTTTGTAAGGATGATGAAATATAACCTATATTTTGATGTTTTGAATGGGAAAAAACTGATAATGACATTGACATTTCATGGTGTTATCACTTTTCAGTTTTCCTTTATTCTTTTTTAACTGTTCCGCGTTCTTAACCTTTTGAAAAATGAATTATAACTTGTGTTCCCGTTTGCCATTCGTGCTAGTGAGGGCGATTGTAATAAGTTCACACATGTAGGGTTTTTATTACACTTCAAAATAATTTGATTTATTAAAAAATTCTTGAGTAATAAGATATTTTCTTTTGGGAAACAGAACGAGTATCCGAACAAAAAAAAACAATCTTTCAATCATATGTTATCTGTCATCTGTCATTTCTCAGTGTTTCGCATTCAAATCGATATTCTTGATTATATTTTAAATACAATATTAACTTAATGCTATGCAAATTTAATGTAAGAATTTATTTTTTGAATTTGGAGAGGAACTTTAAGGTGTTCTTGGTTGGTGGAGGGACGATACATTTAATAGAGCGCTTATAAATCGATGTTACAGTGGCAAAAAATTTCTTGTAACGCTTGAACGGATTTTAGTTACGGAAATGAGACTATTTGTGTCGGAATTGGACTGAAATCGATCGTGATGGATTTATCTCCAGATGAGGATAATTTCCAAGGACGGCTGCTGCATCAGGTACTGTCGGAAATAGGTTCAAAATAATTTATAACTTAGATACAGATTATTCGGGAAACTGTTTATATTTTGACAAAACAACAATGAATATAGTTTAAATTGCGGCTGTAAGCTCTAGGAATATGCACGCTTAAGCAAATATCTATCCAACTTTAAATTATTATTTTAATTTTAATATATGCATAAATATTTTATACTTTTCTGTAGTTTGGTTAAGTGCGAAATTTTTTAAATTTATTTATGTCTACAGTCAAATATAATGGACCTTTGACTTTTATAAAATGAAAAATAATGTTTATGGTTTAGCACTATTTTATTTTATTGAGAACTTTTATGTTAAAATTGATTTTTTTTAAACAGTCAGAAGAAATCACAATAAATCGACATAGAAATGGATATATCAAATTTTCATATGCTTTAGTTTTCTTATAAATATTAAAGGAAACCTTTAGATTTAAAGGTTGTTCACCTCAGAATGTAAAATAATTTTATTAGCAATGTAATACATGAAATTCTTTGCATCCTTAATTTTAAATTATCTCAGAATGTGTATAAACAGTAAAAAACCAGTCACATAAGTTAACAGCAAAAGTCACTTAACATGTGCTAAAGACAATGATAAAGGTTTCAAATCAATTTCAAAAAAAGACCCAAAGGTCATTCACAGGGTGTTGTGTAATTGAACATTTTTAGTTTTTTATTTTATCTGTTCTTGCTTAAGGATATATTAAAACAGAAACAGAATAACATTAAATAAAATAATACAAACCATAGACAAAATTATAATTTAACAGTTTTGTAATTAAAAAGTTACATATTAAAAACATTCTTAATAAACTTTGTCATAAGTACTATGATGAGAGAAACTTCTAAACATCTGCAACTTAGTTATAGCAGAATTTTTTTTTTCATCAAAAAAGGCACAAGTAGTCCTACCTAAATTGTTGGTTGTACAAAGTGGTCTTCATAGCAGCTACTAACAACCTTGATGACCTAGGTCTTTCTTGTAATTGTTTTCAAACCTATATAACATTTTTCAAGACACAAGGGTCTATACCCCACCCCAGTCCCCCCTTGCTACGCCCCTGTATTCGTCAATAATATGACGTCACAGATCAGCGACTATAAACAACTAACCTCTGTATTGTAGAGGTTAATGATGTGCATGATTAGACAGCACATAGCTTAGCACAGCATATAGCTTGAACTGATGGGTGTCAGGCAGCACTGTGGGACAACGAGCAGCTGCTGCGGGAGTTACTGGCGTCAGGCGCGGCAGTGGACGCGCGGGATGCCAGCGGGCGCACCGCGCTGCACGCCGCTGCACTGGCCGAGCGCAGCGCCTGCCTCGTCGCGCTGCTGGCCGCGGGCGCAGACGTGGATGCAGTAAGCGACGCCGCTACTGGCAGCAAGGTACGCTTTATGCTATAGCTACTAGTTAATACAATAATAATACTGTCTAGATAAAGATTAGAATGTCTAGAAGTGATAACTTCGATGTGGGATTCTGTACTGTCAGAGATTATTTAAAAACTAATTTGAAAGTCTTGCGTCAGTCTCGCCTACTTATTGTAGGCGTGTGATTGCTTGAAATGTATTGCTCAACGAAATAATTAAATGCTCCATCAATATGTTATATTTTATTTGTTATAAAGATTCATAACACTATTTTACTAAGTTATTTCTTTGTTTTTATATTTATAAATACACATATAATTATGTTATAGTGATGAAACAAAGCAATATTTATTACTTCACGTGTGCTCGCTTGTAGACGCACAGATTACGCACGTGTATACTTACGCACGCTTGTACACTTGTAGCCAAAATAATTAATACAAATAAATTTATTATTACACTAGACACGACATTAGTTATGACATAACAAGCAACCCTCCAGTCACACATGACCTTGAGACATACGGGAGACTGAACATACTTTTTTGAATCCACCCTTTGACCATAGAAGTAAGAAGTCGTATTACTTTTTATAATACTTGTGTAGTAAGGCCTTGGCTCAGGGTCGTCACTTCCTTATCAACATCGGAGGTTGTAGTTTAGTAACCCTGTCCGCCAGAGTGCACTTTACCGTTGCAATGGGTACTACTAATTCGGTGCGTCTTGTAAATTTTATAACGTTTTTGTTAAATTTGTGTTTTAATATTTGTCATGTAGACGGCGCTGCACGTAGCTGCGGCTCGCGGGCACGCGGAGAATGTGCGCGCGTTGCTGTCAGCTGGCGCGCGGCCTGATCTGACGGATGCTGGGGGCGACACCGCGCTGGCTTTGGCTGAACGCGGCTGTCACAGACACGCTGCGAACGAACTTAGAGAAGCTAGAGGTAAATGTGACTTATCGAACCATTAGGAAATAAGGAATGAGACGCACATAACATTACAGATTAAGATGTGAAGTTGAATTTTTCTGCAGCAATAAACATGGATTTTAACGGCGTTTCCCGTCCAGTTATAACGTGGGTGTCTTCAAGAGCAGTGTGAATCGGTACTTACAGAAATAGCGCGTACCATCCTTCAACCGTCACTTTAGTTTAGATGGGATCGTGGCAAGCGTTGGTTTATAAATGATGAAAAAATATGGTTGACATCTTAAACGTAGACTGTCTTGTATTATAAGTGATTGGTTTCCCAGCTACGTTACCATTCGTTATTGTTATTGGTTCGATAATTTCGTGAACTACATTTTTTTTGAGTTTTGTTGAAACTTAGGTTAGTCAAATAATGAGTTGCTACGTAATGACAAAATAAATGGAAACTTCCAAAAACCAGTATTAGAATGATTAGAGCTAGACTTTCTAGTAACAGACTTAGCAACATTAGTGTAGTTTAGTAGTTTTTAAGTGGTAGTGTCCGCTTTAAAATCTTAGCACTGCAGGGCCGGCACGCCCGATGTAATACCACGACCACACAGAAGACAGGCGTGAAATGGAAGCAATTCCGTGTTTCGTCTAATGAGTGTGGTGCCGGAGGCCTAATTTAGGTCCCATACTCTTTACCATCCTTTTCTTATAAGGACAGGATGGGAAGAAGAAGTGGATTTGACGGTGGAGGAGATGCATAGGAAGGGGAAATGTCCTCTTTATGTGCGTCTCCTCCTCCGTCGGATAAGGGTAGGCAACGCATCTGCAATTGCGGATGTCTACAGGCCGTTTGCTCGTTCGCCACCTTATGTTATAAAAAAAAAAATTAATACAGATTTCTTGTGCAGCGTTCTCTGAATTAATCGATACTCCGTGAGGTCCATTAAACGTGTCTTAACAAAGCAATAAAATGTCATCGACACATTATCTTGTATTGGGCAATATGCGATGAGTCATGCATCAGAGATCGCTTTGGTTTTGAGTAAGGACCCGCACATATGCGTTGGTCGAGTGCCAATAAAGTTTAACTTACTATCGGGTTCCGGATTATTTTTTTATTTGGAACTTAAGATTCGATTTAGAGTTACTAGTTTGCAAAAATGGTACGGAACGTTAACAATTTATTATTTACCAGCTGTTGACCGCAACTTCGTCCATGCAATATTAAGATAAAAAAGTAGCCTATAATATGCCCGTCTACGTCAGCTACCCTTCAGTGAGTCCGGTCGAAATCGGCTCAGCCGTTTCGGAGATTACCCGGAATAAACGCGGCTTGAGGACAGACAGACAGATAGAGAAAAAAATACGATATTCGTTATCAGCAAATACATCATCTTGCCGAAATCTGGAATTTTTCTTTCGATATTACAAATATACGCACCAATTTCACTATATGTATAGTAGACTAGCTTTCGCCCGGGACTCCGTTCGCGTGGAATTAAAAGAAAACAAAAGTGAGTAGCCTGTGTTCTTCCAGACTATCCTCTACATCTATACCAAATTTCATCTAGATCCTTTGAGCAGTTTCGTCTACAAACTCTAACAAACATCCATCCATCTAAACTTTCGCATTTATAATATTAGTATAATTAATATTTTTCGCCACTAGCGATGTGAATAGCCAACTTTCTAAAGCGTATATCGATTATCTTGTACTTGTTGGATAACTTTACGTTTTAATCAATAAGAGGGTTTTCCGCCCGAGCGCACGGAATCCCACAAAGCCGTAAAATCGGCCTCGTCGTCGGCGAAATTAAGTCAGTTAACAGGTTTACGAAATTTACGTAATGGCGGACAACGGGGCCACGCGGCCGTTAACACAACGTACATTATGTACATATATAGTATATGAAAATATATAATAACTATAATACGTGAGCTATAGACACGGAAAGTGATTTTGTGCTAGAGCCGTAAGCTAATTTTTTTTTAGTCTAGAGGTCATCACATATAACATCACAAAGAGTACTCTTACAACTCCCGGTAAGATTGACGCCATCGCGTGGAATTGTGTTGGAAAAAATGTAATCTTACATAAAATTGTAAATGCGAAAGTTAAGTTGGATGGATGTTTTTCAGAGTTTGTAGCGTAAACTGTTGAACTGATCTCGATGAAATTTGGCTTAGATGTCGTATAGAACACATAGGCTACTTATTTTTGGTTTTGCGAATTCCACGCGGACGGAGTCGCGAAAGTCTAGTAAGGTATAAAAGGTAAAACAGCTACAGTACGAAGAGAATTTTGAGACAATTTAACATTGACAAGAATTAGTGAGCTATCGAAATGTAATTTGGCTTATGCCTATCGTATGTCTGTCAGTCTAAACTACTTGTTTACAAACTTTTCTCGTGGTCACCTTGCAAGATTTTAATGGTTTCGATGCTCCGACGATACTCATGTGGGCCTCTGAGTGTGGGTTCTGGTCTATACTTACATTCGTCAGTCCCAAGTTATATTAATAAATAGGTGAAAGAGAGTAGATAAATATTCGTTATTATCAAGAAATATCAAACACAGTTCAAAATCTGAATCTAGGCAGATGCAGGCAATTTTTTTCAAGCATTCTTGATTTCCTGTATGTATATGTTAGAAAATAAGAAACTCATAATGCGGTTATGTGGCGAGTGGCGCGAAGTCTGTCGCTACTGTTTACTACATACGCTTTCTGAGTTATTATTTAGTGAAGGCCATTGTACCAAAATTAATTTCGACAAATATCATAAATTACAACTTTCCCTCTCATTTTACTTTATTACTGATTTGGAGGTAAATGTAATTTCTAATCTATTATTTTTAAGTTGTAATCTTCTTTATTAAAAGTTTCGTGCAATAACACCTGTTATTTGTATGGAAGACAATAAAAATCGTTTCTTTAGTTCGAAAGCACCACACAGTGCACTTGTATCAAAAAGTCGATAAATCAGTTCTATATTGCACATCACTATATCGCGCACCACACTGCAAAACATTAGTACTCACGGCGCGGTGGCGCGCTATGCGCGTGTTTCCCGCCATTTTTAACGTCAACAGTTTTTTTTAAACAGTGTTTGTTTTATTACATGCCAGTGTTATATAGTGATATAAATAATTGTAAACAACAAAATTTGCATTTTATGTTTAAAATATAAATTTATTGCAGTTACTAGAGTATAAAATAACGAATTTTTAGATATATCTAGATCTGTGAATACATCTTTTTAGTTTAGTGTTAAAAATATTGACATTTTGTTTAAATTATGTCACATGTACATCACTCATATTTTTATCTATCCACTAGCTGTTGTTAGCGACTTTGCCCGCAGGATTTTAAAACACAATATTAAAAATATAGCGTATGTTACTCACAGATAATGTAGCTTTTTAATTGTGTAATATTATTTCAATGCATACAAATCTTTCCTCTTTATATTGTTAGGATAGATTAAATAATATTTTTTTTTGAGCCCAGGATAAAAGTAAAACACTACACTATAAGTGATTGCAGTTTTTTTTAATAAGATTATATATGTCCTCCAGTAATCTCAGTAACGTAATCTTTTTCTTTCATACATTTTTGACTCTGTATAAGAGAAAATCATTTGTTCATTTAAAACCTTGCAATCATGCTTATAATTGGCGTTATATCACACGAAAATATAATTTTTATTACTTTATATTTATATAAACCGTTGAAATAAAAAAAAGTTGCTTTTTACTGACATTCGTTGTAAATGACGTTTGATGACCCCTCTGATGTCAATTCGCTAAGTGCGTTTGTCTGATACAAGAAATGTATGAGACTGTAAAAAACAAATCATATAAAGTTGTCTAATAAATCAGGACAACGTAGACTTAGAAATTAAAAGTTAATTTAAAACTATTACTTTTAAATATGACGCGATAAAACTAATACGTTTCCCGCCTAAATGTCACCTGTCAAAAATACAGAGTAAATAACAGTTTAAAAACAATCAATTGTAAACAAGTAATAAAAATTTACGCAAAAAATAAACGGAGATTATTTCCTTAGCCTAGCAATATACATCTAGAGTAGGTATTAGGTATATGATATCGATTGTAGCAAAGGGTGCGGCATATAACCGGTCTCACCCTCTACCTGAATACAATTCGCTTATTTGAGGAATGTCGACGTAATATACAGAACAGCAGGTGCTGTCTAGGACTTGCATATACGACGCTTTATGTGTATTTGGTGCGATCGCAGGAAATACATAATTAACGGCCTCTTTTGAACCACAATTAACTTGACCTCATTGAATGCGTTATACTCTTGTTATGAATTAACAAGTTTAATTTACTTATAGCATAAATTCACATTGACATTTAAGAAATATCCGTTTTAAAATATGAATTCAATTTTTATATCAATCCTTCAGGTAGTGACGATAGGAAAATTTTTATAAACAAAATTGTAAGTAAAAGTTATATGACATTTATATGACCTTGGTGAATTCGGCGCCAGAGAATCATACCTGCTAGATAGGGCTGACACTTTTAGGTTACCGTAGGTACTACGTATTTTCGCACGGGCGGGAAGACTGGAGAATAAAAAATCTATACTCTATACTATTATAATAAAGCGTAAACACACACTTTTTTGTTGCCTAAGATGTCAGCAATTACAGCATATTTTTAAATTATTCTTTTTTTTTAATAAAAAGCCCTACTTACGTCATGCTTTAGGCTATATATTTTCACGCCATTAAACTTAAGGAGTAAATGTTTTGTATAAAAACCCTAATGTGGGAAAGAGACCATAAGTTGATGCCAACATTAAGGAAGCAAGATTGCCATAGTAAGGTAATTGGTATTTTGACATTTGCAATTGAGAATTTGACATGTGTAAACAATAAAATAACGTTTTTATAATTTTATGCTCGTGAAGTCGCACGCAAACAGCTAGTATAGATATAAAATCACTCGGAATACAACTAATGACCTACTTTCATCCCCTTCCCCCCTAAATCTAGTCCATGCCTACTAATATCTAGTAAAAAAATTATGTTGTTCTTCATTGCCCACTAAAGATCAAGGAAGCCGTTATTTCGTGTTGTTGAACGAAATAAGGATTTAGGTCCGGTTGTAGTTAGTTGACAGCCCTTGCAACATGTCTTTCGTGCACGTGTTTACGAGTTTATTTTGTCCCTAAAATAAGATTATTTTTTGTTGGTTATATCAATAATGTTTGATTGATTATACAGTTATATTAAAACTAGCGGTTCCCGTGCGACTTCATCCGCGTAAAGTTATGAAAATTTTATTTCATTCTTTACATGTGTCAAATTATCAATTGCAAATGTCAAAATGACATGACGATGACAAACCATGGCAACCTTGCTGTCTTGATGTTGGCAGCAATTTATGGTCTCTTTCCCACATTAGGGTTTATATCTAAAATATTTACCCCTTAAGTTTAATGGTGTGAAAAAAATAGCCTAAAGCGTGACGTAAGTGTAGGGCTTTTTATTTAAAAAGGAATTATTCAAAAATATGCTGTAGTTCATGACATCTTAGGCAACAAATAAGTGTGTGTTTACGCTTTATTATAATAGTATAGAGTATAGATATTTACTTTTATGATAAGAATTAACTCACAATTCTAGCGACGGGATCGACCTTACTGTCAGTTCGTATTAGACTGGTCCTATCTCCGGAATTAATTTGTAATGACAGGTGTAGGTGTTTTAACGGGCTTTTGACACAACCGTTGTGCGATTGTGTCGCAGCCAATTTTGTTTGCATAATTAAAAATCGAGTAATGTGCGGTCCGTATAAGCTCATAGCAAGAGAGACTATACAGAGTTTAGTCAAAGGTGTGCGCGCTGTCAACATAGTATATACAGTTGACATTATAAAGATTTTTTTCTATATGTTTGTAACGTATAGACTCAAAAACTATTGGACCGATTTTAAAAAATCCTTTACTATTAAAATACTAAATTATTAATGAGTGATATAGACTATATTTTATATTGTTAACATTTATTTAAAAAAATAATATCGAGTGCGAAGCCGTGATGGTAATGTATCATTAATCAACTACTATTAAAGAGGAAAGATTTGTATTTTTGTATGTATAGGCGATTTAAAATATCTTTCGACATTAAATATACTTGATCCCTGAGTAACATGGGCTACATTATTTAAACCTAGCGCGGACGAAGTCACAAGCAACTGCTTGTTTATTTATAATTTAAACTAGTTCCCTATTTCATGAATGAGATCTTATCTTACTAATATTACAAATGTGAAAGTTTAGATGGATGTTTGTTAGAGTTTGTAGCCTAAACATCTGAATGGATTTCGATTAAATTTGACATAGATGAAGAGGATAGTCTGGAAGAACATATAGGCTATTCGCTTTTGTTTTTTTTTAATTCCACGCGGACGGAGTCGCGGACGAAAGCTAGTATATTTATTTTAAAATATATATTTTATTGTAAATTTTCTCACAATTTTAAAACAATAGAATTTCTTCTCAGTGTCTCCTCAAAGTTTATGAGAATATAAAAGGTCAGCAGTTCATTGCCTTCTGAGATTTATATCATTTTATATTTTAAGAAAAAAACAACTGGTTACTTGTTTCTATTTACGGGTATAATAGTGTCCCTAGATTAAACAGAACCCCTACCGCTTCATAACTCTATGCGATATCTATTTTTTAATATCAGTAGATTTTTGTTAACATACTTCATACTAATATTATAAATACGAAGGTTTAGATGGATGGATTGATGTTAGAGTTTGTAGCCTAAACGGTTGGACGGATTTCGATGAAATATGGTCTGGATGTAGATGATAGCCTGGAAGAACACATAGGCTATTCACTTTTTTCTTAATTCCACGCGGCCGGAGTAGCGGGTTAATGCTAGTTTAGTAATATTTACCATTCCAACGACGCTCTACGCTTGTTCCACAGTATTCAAATGGCGGGAATCGAACCCTCGACCGCATGCTCGGAAATATTATAATGAAGACAATGAATTCAGTATTTAAATTGAAATTTCTTTCCGCAGTGTATCTTCATTATTTTAGTGAGTTCTAAGAATGTAAGTTGCAAAACAGGTTTACGTCAAGTTACACGTGGGTAGACATGTGGCGTCTAAGACATTGCCTTAATAGGATTAGAGTCGTCTGCGAAGACCGCACCGGTATGCATTACATGAAGTAAATTATTGACTTTGTAGCCGAAATATAAAACTAGCTGGTGCTCGCGATTTTGTCCGCGTGAAATTAACAAAATATACTCTGTGTGTTTTATTCACGAGGTGTTTTAATAGTAAAAGAATTTTTGAAATTCGCCGTTTAGTTTTTGAGTTATTTCAATTCAAACAAAAATAAAAATGTTTACCTTATAATAATATTAGTATAGTCTAGTTATTGCTCGTGACTTAGCCCGCGTAAAATTAATAAATAGTGAAAAATTTCAGTAATCAGTGGTAACGTAGCTTTTTAATGGTGAAAGAATTTTTAAAATTGACCCAGTAGTTTTTGAGTTATTTTAATACATACAAAAATATAAATCTTTCCTCTTTATAATATAGATAAACCGTTAAAAATTGGATATTTTCTAGCACTCTTATAAAACTTATAATTGTTTTATAACTGGCAATTGATAAAATATGATAAATAAAGTGCATATTAAAACTAAAAATAAATAAAAAAACACTAAAAACAAATGATGACGATAACTGGTACTACAAAAACAACCAAATACAAAAAAAATAAGAGATTCAATTGGAATAGACAGCAATATAGCTTGTAAGCTACGCCTTGACCAGCTAGCATGCTGGGCAAGTTCCGTGCTGCAGCTCGTCAAGCGCGGCTGAGCGAGCAAGCTGTTGATGGACACAAGCTGTCCCCTGCAGCAGCTCCCGAGCACGCGTATGACGCTGCTTATTACTTTGTAGAAGATGTCGCTGACCCTTGGGTGGAAGAAGGTTAGATTGGCACTTTGATACGGCAGTTGGCACGTGTTGGATATCTAAACTCTTTTACGTGATGTGCCAACTTAAGTTTTTAATAAAATTTTGACCGACTTCCCAAAAGAAGAAGGTACTCAATTTGTCTGTATGTTTTTTATGTGTGTTACGGCATATCTCCGCCGCTAGTGGACCGATTTTGATAATTCTTTTTTTATCCGAAAGGTAATGCTTGCAGGTGGGTCCCATTTTTTTGTTTGATTTTTTATGAGAATCGAAATATGTTTTCATTCCGCTTGGTTAATAGAGATAAGATCATCAATAAAAGATATGTCTACAACGTTATCAAATAACTTAAATAGCATAATAATGAGGCTTTGTATTACAATCTGAATACATTTAGAGTTTTATCTTTTTTTTTTTTTTCAACTTCTACAGACTCTTGGTCCGTACTCTTATTTGCACAGTTTGTTTTATTATAATATATAATAAATATCTTACATAGCTTATAATCTTACTAATATTATAAATGCGAAAGTTTAGATGGATGGATGGATGGATGGATCTTTGTTAGCGTTTGTAGCCCAAACGGCTGAACAGATCTCCATGTAATTTGGCATAGGTTTAGAGAATAGTCTGGAAGAACACTTAGAGTACTTTTTATCCCGGGAAAAGTTACGGTTCCTGTGGGATTCATTAATTTATTTTTTTAATGTTTACTCGATCATTCTGCAACGGTTCAACGTATACTTTTGAAATTCGGCACAGATATAAAACAAAGTCTGGAGTACACATGGAATGAGGTTCATCCCCGAGAAATGTCCGGTTCCCGAGGGATACGTAGCTTTTTGTTATTCATTTAGTTCGTATGTTTTCTAATACCACGCGGACGAAGTCGCGGGCAACAGCTCGTATACTATAAATATCTCACATAGGTGTTCCCTTGCGGCTTTATCCGCATGAAATTATGAAAATTTTATTAACATATTGATAGCAAATGTCAAAATGACATGACATGACAAACCATGGCAACATTGCTTTCTTGATGTTAGCAGTGACTTGGTCTCTTTCCCACATTAGTGTTTTTATCCAAAATATTTACCCCCTAAGTTTAATGGCGTGAAAATGTATAGCCTAAAGCGTGACGTAAATGTATCGCTTTTTATTAAAAAAAGAATTATTCAAAAATATGGTGTAATTGCCGACATCTTAGGCAACAAAGTGTGTGTTTACGCTTTATTATAATAGTATAGATTAGTAAATACTAACTGCAAAGTAAATTACGTATTTAAATGAATACAGCAGGATATGTCGGGTGCAATTACTAGTTAAGAATGTTGAACAAACCGGTTCCTAGAATTCGTCGATAATGTTGACTGCAAACATTGGCACACACATTTCTGTCGACGCTAAATATTTTTTTTACTTTACTGTTTTTTCTCACGGATACAACTGTTTATAGTTACAAGAATTATTGTGAATGAAAATATTTATATTATTGATGTTTAAAATTAGTATAAAGGACGGATATCCGTATGTCTGTCTGTCTGAGATTTGAATCTTTATTTGCTGTTAATGTTATATTCCATTGACTTTTATATTTGTTGTTTGGTTTATATAGTTTATTTGGAAATACAACAGAATTTATAATATTACGAGCTGTTGCCCGCGACTTCGTCTGCGTGGTATTAGAAAACATACAAACTATATAAATTACAAATAGTTCCGTATCCCTCGGGAACCGGACATTTCTCGGGGATGAACTTTATCCCATGTGTACTCCGGACTTTGTATTATATCTGTGCCAAATTTCAATAAGATATGTTGAACCCTTGCAGAGTGATCGAGTAAACATTAAAATACAAAATTAATGCATCTCGCAGGCACCGTAACTATTCCCGGGATAAAAAGTAGCCTATGTGTTGTTCCTGAGTATGCTCTAAACCTGTACCAAATTTCATCGAGATCCGTTCAGCCGTTTAGGCTACAAACGCTAACAAACATCCATCCATCCATCTAAACTTTCGCATTTATAATATTAGTAAGATGTTATATTCCAATTATTCCATTGACTTTTATATTGTTGTTACAAAAATTAAATAAGTATGGATGGTTACTACGCAGACTATCGTAAGTCACAATTTAGCAATTGCCAATTATCCTGATAAATACAAATTTCTTCGTAAATTTGAAAGTCATGTTAGAAATAATAATCCATACTAATATTATAAATGTGAAAGTTTAGATGGATGGATGTTTGGTAGAGTTTGTAGCTTAAACTGCTGAACGGATCTCGATGAAATTCGGCATACATGTAGAGGAAAGCCTGGAAGAACACAGGCTAACTTGCTATTGTTTTTAATTCCACGCGGACAAAGTCGCGGGTGACAGCTAGTATGCTATAATTTACATGTTATGTATTTGTTGTACAGATGCGTTAGAAAGGGAGCGGGTGGCGCAGCACGTGGCGCTGCGCGAGCTGGTGTCGCGCGGGGAGGCGGCGGCGCTGAGGGCGCGGCTGGCGGCGCTCGGCCCCGCCGCGCCCGTGCTCGCCAATCTCACCCCCGCCGGCGCTAACACCCTGCTATATGTGTCAGTACAGGCTAATTCCACATTTACTTTTATTTTATAATACAAACTCCTTTTTGACAGAAAATACGAATACAGAATACAGATGTGGAAGGAATTCGGCGTCTCTGTTAAGTGTGCCGAGGCCTAATTCGAGTCTTCACCTCAAAGCTTTTGCTAAGTAGACAAAGTTGCTGTAAATGGGAATAACTATGGGCAGCAGTCGCTTTGCGCTGCTTTCTCGTTTGCCGACTTATTATATTGAAGAAAAATATTGAAAGAAAAAAGTGTTTGTTGAAGAAATATTCAAAAAGTAGTATTTCCTTTAAAATCTGTCTATTCCCAAGTGTATTTCTCATTTCTATTAATTCTTAGATTATTAGAAAATAATAGAATACAAGAAGAAGGTCTAATCAAGTCTCGTTTCGTTTAGTGCATGTGAGACTGGTTCCGCGGCGTCTGCGGCGGCGCTAGTCT
>NW_013525202.1:45579-46814 GCF_000836215.1 Papilio polytes
TGTATTGGTGGACATGCGGCGCTTGTTACCCTGCTGCTGGAGTATCCGTACCCTGAAACGATGCTCAACACATACACGTGAGACATATACTGCTATCTCTTTCATGCCCGTTACGATAATAGAGACATCCTTATGACTTATGTGTGTACTATGTTTCAAATGGCCCGGCAACAAAACGCATTAAAATCGCGAGGCAAAATGATGCTGTGATTTTTTGTGGTACATCGCCATCTAGTGACAACTTATACAATTACATTTTATTAGCACTACCTTTCTTACATAAGCGATATGTTATACACAAATAGGCACAGGAGAGTTTCATTATAAACATATTCTTCATAGATTTCAAGGTTCCATAATATTTATCAATTCCTTCCTTATATGGATAACAATTACATCTATTGTTAAAAATATCAAGGATGTTTACTTTCCTATTGAATAATAAACTACAAAGGTATGCCTTTCTTTATGTTGTGTTTCTGTATAACTTGTTTCTTTATAACAATGGTAGAAATTATTGATATAACAAAACTAACTCAACTGTATTGTTTTACTTACTTCATATATCGTTATAAATCATTTATTTAATAGAGATTTCTAATACAATGTTAATTAGAGGCATAAATATGCGGCATACCTCAAGGCTCCGTATCTGGCCCCTGTGCAGTGACGCGTCAGGCCAGTGGCGGTATCGCTTCTCGTTCGACGTGAACGCGCGCGACGCCAGCGGACAGACCGCGCTGTACGTCGCCTGCACTCTCGGCAACGCAGCTGTCGTTGAAGCGCTGCTAGCTTTTACCCTGCCCAAGGAGAAGGTGCTCACGGAGCAGGTTATAAGACATTTAATAAACAAGCCTTCTACTATAAACATCATCATCTTCCTGCTTATTCTACTCTTGTAACGCAACAGGTTTTTGTCCTCCAAATAACTCTACCATACGTCATCTCTGTCATCACTCCCTTCTCGATCATGTCACTTTTCACGCAATCCATCCATCTTTTACTAAGTCTACCTCTACCGATGTACCCTTCCACACTCATAACTAACCTTCTCTTTGTTACATACGATTCATCCCTCTTTACAACATACCAAAATCTTTTACTCCTTACTTTTTACACAGGGGCTAGTCTAAAACTTCCTCTGATATCTTCGTATATCGTAAACAAGGTTTCTACCAAGATTTTAAAATCAAATTGTCCTTCAGACTGATGTAGGAGATGAGGCAAATGAGACA
>NW_013525202.1:60048-94935 GCF_000836215.1 Papilio polytes
ACTGTCTGCTGTGGCGCGCACAGCACTGGCTTCCAGACTAGAGTTGCACATATAAAAGGAGGGACATATTTGGGGGTAGTCAGAAATATCCACACTATTATTTTGTGTATCTGATCCTGGATAAGAGTTGTACCGAGAGATCTCATAGACGATAGTTGTGTAAATGTCATTCTAAATTGCATCGTATTACAAATTTGAAAGTTGAATTTGGTAATATGTAAGGTGCTTTCTTTAGCCCAAAGGGACATGTTACTCTTTAGAGTAAATTATCACAAAGTTCTTTAATCTTGAAAAAGAGATATCTTCTTTTTAAAGTTTATTAAAAATTGAAATAAATACTATTTGTCAAATATAACGCCTAACTGCAAATACATGAACAAGGCTGTGACTTGTAGTTATAGAGGATTCCAATATATTAAATTTCCATACAAAAAGTACATGAAATATTGGCTAAAGGCAAAGTAACGCAATTTCCACCAAAAAGAAATTATTTATTGTAAGGTATAATGCATTTAAAAATATTTGGTCTTTTGTAATTGGTATGAAAAAGTGTTCGAAATTCAAAATTGTGCCAAAATTGTAACAGGAAACGGATAGAAAAAAAATAGATAAAAAATATTAAATATGGCAATAAAGACAAAGCTTTTACTACAGCTATCACTAGTAATTTAAAAGCAAATACAGTTTACAATATCACTAGGCATATTATGAACTTAACAACAGACATTAAATATATTATTCAGTTGACAATATGCAGTTTTATGTAATTTCGGTTGTGCTTTGGTTCGTGTTTTTTTAAACAGATCTGATTTCTGTCTTGTGTTGTCTTTTATATTTCATTTCTTTTAAATAAGTATTTTAGTTTTAAGTGACATTTTTGCAGATATTATTTTTGTATACATAGAAATATGTAGAAAATAGTTTTAAATATATATTAACGCTTTCAATACTGTAATGTGCTCGAATATTTTACAAGATATATTTCATACTTGTGTAAAGATAATTCAAATAATGGCAGAAGCGACGCTTATTAAAAGGAATGTTGTAAACATATTTGTCCCTTTCTTTCTCTATGTCAATAACAGGGACAACATGTGTATACAAGTTTTATTGCAATCTGTACAACTTTATATCAATACCAAAGATTTAACATTCTAATAAAATCTAGTGCTGCAACTTGTGTTTTATTTATTTACGAGTGTCTCCCGCTGGGGGGGCAGCATCCCCCCGTCAGTATGGGGGCAGCTGCCCCTCCTAATACTAACTACTTCCAATAAAAATTAGCTGCCGTCTAGACCTAGCTTAGATCAGCGTTCCATGTGTCTAAAGTGAAATAGACTATTAATATAAAATAATAAAAAAGCCTAAATCAACTGGCAACGACCAAACTATCCCATAATTAGGTCATCATCACCAGTTCACTATATGTCCCCACTGAGGGGCTCGAAGCCTACCCTAATAAGAGGTAACTAGGCCATAGTCAACCACGCTGGCCTACTGCGGGTTGGTTGACTTCACACATAGATATGAATTTGAATTTCTTCACCGATATGTGCATCACGATGTTTTCTTTCACCGTAAGAACGTCAGCTAAATTATGTACATATGAAAATTCGCAAAACCGAAAATCACATTGGTACGGCGGGATTCTTCATAAGAACACAGCATTGTCACACAAAGACTAGATTATGATTAAAAAGTAACGCTTATAGCTTATATAAAAAAATCAACATAATAAATCTGAAAAGGATGGGTGTTTATCAATATTTTGTTGAACTACCCACGTATTTGTATGAAAACCCCAGCATTATTTAGCCAGCAGTCGATCGTGTAAGATGTCGGATCAGGCACGAGAGTGGGACAGACGGAAAGCGTATCTCATACGTTGTTTGTTTGAAGATTTACCTCGTAAGTATAATTCAATTACTATCATTTAATATCCCATATTTTTTATAGTTAACTACATATATTGTAGTCATAACAGAAATGTTAATAACTAGTTAGCTTTTTTGGAGTTTTCTACGCGACATACTTGTATTTTACGAACTGCGTAATTTAAATGAGAATGTTGATATTTACAATCTCAACTGTTTTTCTATATTAAGTTGTAACATTTACATAACTTAATGTGTTGATTCTCTATTTCAATTTTAACTTGCAACTCAAGTGAATTATTTATTTTAGTTTGAATTTCAGAGAATTAAAACCACAATTACGTCAAAATTAGCTTTCCATTTAGAACTTAATATAAACAGCAAACTTTTACGTTTTACTTAAAAATACAATTTCCTTTTCTTATAGTATTATCGCCAATACTAGAAAGAAGAGAGCCAGACCAATCCGATATAGAAGATCCGTACATACTGCCCGATCTCATCATAGAGAGGGAAAAGAATCATCATGATGAAACCGAAGAGTTCTACGAGGAGTTGGAGAAGAGGATGCTGAAGCTGTACAGGAAATTGTTCCTCTGTGAACACGAGGAAGGCTCACTCCTGTCTATACATAGTGCCTCAAGTCACGGTACTAGAGATTTAATTAATTTTGAAACCAGAGAAGATTCAGATAACGAAGTAAGCAACAAAATCGATCAGATAAGTGTCAGAGTACCAGCAGATAGTACTACATCTCAAATTATACATGAACCGTATCAAAGTATTGAAACTGAGAGTTCCGAGGAGCCTCGGCATGAGGTCATCACCACACAAGCACTGATACACGCAGGGGAAATGAGTCAATACCGGAAGAGAGCTGTTTTGAAGCCGGAATCGATGGAGGTGCAAAGTCCAATATTAGAATGTAAATCTACGGAGCAGATAATTCAAGATTGGGACGAACAATCAACGCAAGGTATTTATTACTATAATAAGCATGAATTTCATTTTATCACATCAACATTAATTATAGTTGTTTTCTTTTTTGCAGACGCCACATTCGGTACCACCAGTTCTATTCAGGTAAATAAACCTTGGCGACCCAGTATTGAACTCCTGGATGAAAATATGGCTGGACTTGTAGCAAAACAAGGTAAAGATATTCATTTTCAATAACATTGTCATATTATACAAAACGATGAGATTGAAAAAGTTTTCATGCAACAATAATTCATTAAACAATTTCTTTTGTTTCAGCCACTATACAAAAGTATTCAAATTCGACATATTACGAGTTTGGTGTATACGATTTTAGTCCAATTGAAGTTATGAGGCAAGAAGGAAGCAAAGATCCCGAAGCATCCATTTCAGAAGTAAGATACAGTCGTGGTTTCAGCAAGGAGCCTGAACATGATAGAAATTTAAACGAGAACGAAACTTCAGGTCAAGAGGAATCTCTCATTGAAGAAGAAATGTCCTCGGATGAAAGGTCTGGATCAGGAAGGTCTGATGGTGATTTACTAAATGAAGCTCTCAAAGACGTAACTATCATTTCGTCTCCTATACTCGACACGACTTCTAGAAAAAGATTGCTCTCTGACATTTCAAACGTGCAAGTAGAATCGCCTAGAAAAAGAGTGAAGTACAAAAATATTGGACTACAAACAATCGAAGGATCATTTTCTTACGTAACTCAGCCGAGCCGTGATCTGTCGCCGACTGATTTTTTCTATGGAACTCCTATGATTTTTAACGTCTGCAGTTGTCAAGATCACATCTGTGAACCAACTTGTGAACCGTAAATGAAGTTATGACATTGAGAGATGATTTTTATACAATTGATTTGTATGTTTTTCTTTTTATTATTATTTTATTTTTAAATTATGTTTTGTGTTATATCAAGCGGCAAAATATTTGCAATGTAAATGTGTGTACTGTGCTAATATATGATTTTAATAATTTTGCAAATAGTTTTATTTTTAGATTTTGCCTTTTAATACGTCTAATGTAACTATGAAAGTCACCAAATATTTAGTCATCATCTCCCCTGCCTTATCCTACTCCCGTAGTGACGGCGCACCAGGTTTTCTTCCTCCAAATAACTCTCATCCGTCATCTGTCACACTCACTTCTTGATCATGTTACCTTTCACGCAATCCATCCAATTCTTTCTAGGTCTACCTCCACCGATGTCCTTTCCACATTAATAACTAACATCCTTCTTGTTACATGCGATTCAAATTCAAATTTCGAAATTCAATCACAAATTTCCTCTAATATAATGTCGCCAAATATTTAGTGACTGTAAAATCCTGCGTATTTTAGCATTTAATCATCTTATCAAATTCAAAAATTCCCGCGGTACAAAACCTGCAATCTTTACTTAAATAGAGACAACTGTGTGTTTCCAGTCGTAGTTTATCACAATAAATTATGTTTTATTTCAGAAAACATGTTTATTTAAGAAGTTTCGGCAGTACAAACACGACAGTTGTTGAGAAATTGTATTATCTGTGGTATAACGCACCTTGGCGCGGCTTGGCGCTACCTGTTATTGTTACCTGTGCCCGCGTGCGACAGGTAACGTATACGTTATCTGTCAAACTTACAAGTTACAACTTTCCGAATGCGAAGTTACTTTGAAAAAACGCCGACTTGTTTTTCAACTAAAACAAGTTTTTTCGTCAAAAACAGTGTCCTAAATGTAATTTTTACTGAGCTAATTTAAACTTTTGTGCCATTAAAAGTGATATTTATGTGTTAGATTATTTATTTGAAATGTTACAAGTAGTTTTAACAACTTTAGTGTAGTGCGAAGTGATTGAATTTGGTTTATTTAACTTAACACGTTACTTAAATTAGGAGGGAAGGAATTCTGTCGCCCTCTCGAAGGTGAGTTGCTGAATATATTTTGTGTTATAATATAACTTGAATAATTCGCGACTCCAACTTAAAGTTACGAAACTTGTTCGGTACATTCGAGGAACGAAAGTAGGCTTCTCGTGTTACTTACGTGCCTATTCTCGCTAATAGCCATATATAATCGTTATAAAATTGTTTCTACGCAGTATTGAATGTATAAACGTGTCTCAAGTTATTAACTTAATTTAATTAATGATTAACTTGTATGGATTTATATTCGAAATGTACTAAGTTAGTAATAAGTTAGTAATTTAAATTAACCTTGCAACCTTATCAGTGTAAAAAATTGCCTATTGTTGGATATTAAAAAAAAACATGCACTTTATAACATTGTTTTTTTTTTTAATCGTAATAATATATTCTGTATGGTTTTTAAAATTCGAACTGAAATTCGGCAATACAAGCGAATCATGCCGATTTTTGCTTGTTTTAGAATGCTAGATTTAAACTTATGACCTAGGTCTGCAATCTAGGATTTAAATACTTACAGTGGATGGCATAACAACAGCATATTTGATAAGCTGTACTATCTTTTCATTCTATGTCAACTGCCGCTTGCAATTGACATAATAAATACCATAAACAAGCAGACAAGACAAATACTTGTCTTACTGTTACTGTTATGTTTGTGACATATCAAGAAAACAATATAACTAATAATTTACTTACAGTCTTTATTCACACATGTTTAAATTTAAAAACTTAATTTTATCTTAGATCATAGCGGAAAGATTTTTAAAGATAATTTGGCTTATAAAAATTACTAGTCTTAACACTTATAAAAACACATTTTTAACACTTATTGATACTTTCCGTTTTGTTTCCAATAAGAATACAAATATTTATTACTAGCTGATGCTATCGACTTCGCCTCCATAAAAGTAAAATAATAACAAAAAACATAGCATATGTTACTGATAACATAGCTTTTTAACGGTGAAAGAAATTTGAAATCGGCCCAGTTGCTTTAAAGTTATCATATACATACAAAAATCCAAATATTTCCTCTTTATAATATTAGTACAGATATAAATTGCATGAGTTCTGATTTAAAATCTACAAATGTGATGTTTTGTACACATTAATACAACAAAGAACAATAAAAAACAGTGCTACTTGTAAATGTGGTTTTTTATTTCGAGTGGACAAAATCGCAAGCAAAAGCTCGTTTTTTTTTATATAATAAAGGGGGCAAACGAGTGGCGAGAACACTGAAGTGGTCAGCGACGCCCATGGACATCCGCAACACTAGGAACTACAGATGCGTTGCCGGCCTTTGAGGAAATGATAGTAAACTATCGTAAACCATTTTATCACTCTAAAATTATATTTCTACATAAATAACCCCTTTTTAATAGAAATATATTGATACTTACATGATACTAGCTATCGCCCACGACTCCATCCATGTGGAGTTAAAAATTGTTCTTCCAGACTCCAGACTATCCTCTACTATACTGTCTATGGCAAATTTCATCAAAACCCATTCAGCAGTGTAGGCTACAAACTCTAACAAACATCTATCCATCTAAACTTTCGCATTTTTATTAGTAAAATTAGTAATATAACCGGGATAATATCATCCATACATCCATACATGTATTCCATCAATGTAAAAGTGTCAAATCACTATAAAAGATCTTGTTACAAGGTTATAGAGAAATTTTAACTATCTATCATAAAAAAGTGTCATGCAAGGAGACTGCCAAGGTCAGATGATCTCACCACATGAGGACAAACAGTCTTATCTTATATGTTTACATTAAACTTAATTTTCTGACTGTTTACCTTAAATATAGTTTTATTAATATTTTTTTATAATAACTAATATTTTACAACTACTGTTAATTTCAAAAATCCTTGCAACACTAAAAAGCTATGTTATCACTAACATAGTCATTATCTACTACTTTATTTTAATCCACGCGGACTAAGCCGCGAGCAATAGCTAGTCTATATTATGTTATCTATACTAATATAAAAGAAAAGATTTGTATTTTTGTATGTATGGAAACAACTCAAGAACTGCTGGGCCGATTTCAAAATATCTTTCACCGTTACAAAGCTACATTTTTTAAATTTAACGCGGACGATGTCGCAAGCAACAGCTAGTAATTTATATACACGTCTAGGAAGAACTAGTTGGACTCATGGTAGCCGAATTTCAAAAGAAGGCCCTTTAAGAAGCAAGAAAGTTGTTTATCCAGCGCGCTGTCTACCTCGGTTAGCGGAGTTAGTTGTAATATTTATGGTGTTAATAAGAAAAAGTTAGAACTTTTCTCCAATAGTGTATATCCCCTCTCCTTTTATAAGGCTTACTATTGGAATGTGTAGCGTCGCTGCGACCCAACTCGAAAGTAAAGTGAAGGAATGTGCGCCGATTACGGGCTATCCTAAACAATGTCACGGCTGCGGAAATATGTAGGCGACAAACGATATTATGCAGGGTTCCGTATATTCGGAAAATATCTTCCGATCTATATATGCAAATATTAAATTCCATCTTTTATGTAGTACGTGCTTATTATTGTGATTTTTTTTTTATTTACTTGTAGAATTTTCAAAATAATATGTTAGTTATAGTATTTGTTTTTTTTTTAATTTACTAAAGGAACCCTAAAATTTAAAATAACAAAGAAAACGGTCCCTTTGTTACATCAGCTTGCTGATGACATCATCGTATGGCCATTAAAAACTCCAACTTATATTTAGCATTCGAAAATAAACTCTATGTAGTTAACATAAGAATTAAAATTTATTTAAAATACCTCCAACTATAGGACTAAGCTATTTTGTGCATATTTTAGTTAATACAATTTATTCATTTTACTACAAATGCTAAAATAGTTGTATTTTTGTATTTTTTTTTGACTTACGCCAAATATTGAATCATTTAAATATGAAACAGCGTCTTTAATATGACTATACGATCTTACTGTTTAGTCGCGCGTATTCCAATGAGTTTATATGGAAGTGCACACTATTCGATTTTTAGTTGTACAACTAAACAGTTGGTTGACAAACAATCGACAATCACACAACAGTTGTGCGATATTTTAGTCCAAGGAAGTGCGCACGCTAATGTTTCTAACTTAGGGATGTGCTGAATCGCCTACAATACCACTACCACACAGAAGACAGACGTGAAGTGGAAGCAATTCTACGTTTCGACTGATAATTGTGTCTACTTTTAGTCCGTTTCTTAGAGGTTTGTGAAAAGACACATGGGTAAGGGAAATATCCTCTTTATGTGCGTCTGTCGTGTAAGGGTTTAACACATATGCAAATATGCAAGAATAAACTTTGAAGTATTCAACCAGTTTGATTTACCCATCATCAGACAAATGTCGACTATAGACTGTTGATAAAAAGAACATAATACAATTGTTTTCTATGAAAAAGTTAATTATTTCGTAGTATCTCGTCGCAACATTTAAAATCTCGTGACAATTTTAGAATGAACCTTCCGCTACAGATGTGCACAGTTTTGGTCCTTCGTGATTCATAAAACGAAATGGCATTTAGAGTACACGACACGGGGACGTAACGGCATGATATTTAATAACAATGTTAATATATGATTGATTAATCTTAAAATATTATTGTTATGAAGTAACTTACGAGTACATTTGTATATAGTTTCTGTCAGTTAGTAGTCTCAACATTACTTGCAGAATAGACATAAGATCCTTTACGAATGATAAATGAGGTTTAATTACTCTATTTTGTTAAGCAATTGATTTAAGTTATTTGTGAAAAACAAAGTGTAAATTTAAGTCGTGTTGTACAAACAGCAGTAGATTTCGGGGCGTGTCTCACATGTGTATGACATATGTGAGGCGCGCGCGTCCGCGGGGGTTCCGCACCTCATACTAAAATAGACGCGATTGTTTGTAACAACCGTCGCTGCTATCCTCAGCCAGGAGGTATTGATTAATGGAACACTGGGTTCTTGCTCTGTTTTAGTTTTTACCTTTTATGATTTGGTCAGGTTTAAAAGAGTTTTCCTCTTTAGTCATGTTTAGTTTTTTTTTACATGGTAGTATTATAAATGGAATCAAATAATTGAAATAAAAAGTAGCCTATAATATGCCTGTCTATGTCAGCTACCCTTCAGTGAAAGTTCTATCGAAATCAACCCAACCGTAGATTACCCGGAGTAAACGAAGCTTGAAGTCATACAAACAAACAAAAAAATTTAAATGCGATTTTCGTTATGAGCAATGTAAATACATAATCTTCCGGAAATCTGGAATTTTTCTTTTGATTACAAACAGACACTCCAATCACACTTCATACTAATATTATAAATGTGAAAGTTTAGATGGATGGATGGATGTTTGTTAGAGTTTGTAGCCTTGACGGCTTAACCGGTTTCCATGAAATTTGGTATAGATGTAGAGGATAGTCTTGAAGAACACATAGGCTACTCGCTTTTTCTTTAATTTCACGCGGATGGAATCGCAGGCGAAAGCTAGTTTTATTATAAGTCTAGATAGAACATTATTAACGTATCCAAGGTTAGGATAGCAGCAAAATTACTAGACTTTAATTCAGATAGTATCAGAGAAAATCTTTTTTTTTAATATTAAAGATAACGCACACTTATCGAATACGGATTTAATTGCTGTGTTTTTTGATAATGCGACTCGTCAGCCATGTTGCGACATAATTTATTGCACACTGTATTTTCTATTTTTAGAATACGTTTTGAAATTATCTTAAGAATTTAGATTATACGACTAGTTCTTTAAAAGGGTTACTTGGTTCCACTTTCTAGGAGTATAGCTTATAGCTATTTTAAAAGTATTTGGAACTGAAAGTTTTCATCATCCACTTGCCCTTATCCTTTACGGAGGGTCGGCACAGTATGTGCTGCTCCATACATCTCTATCAGCCCTCATATCTGAATCCACTCCCTTTAGCATATCCCGTGCAACACAATCCATACTTTCTTCGGTCTTCTACTTCCTTTAAAGCCATCCACATTCATTCTTAACAATTTCTGGTTTATGTCCCTATCGTCTCGTCGCATAACATGTCCATGTAAGACTGAAAGTATTACATTTTTATATTTTTTTTTCTATCATGAATCTCTCTAGAAGCTTCTTTATGCGTTCTTCACAAAGAGAAGTTATATGAAAGTTTTGTTTGTTTTAAGGAAGGCAAACAGTTTAGCAAATCGTCTAAAATAATACCTGAATACTATTAGGAGTGCGTGGTTATCTAACATTAGTAAATGCAAGATAAAATGGTTTTATACAAACATTTTAGGTAACTCTAATTCGCATATCTGGCGAAAAGCCGCCATCTACGGCGTAAAGCAGAGGAATGGCGTCATTTTTGTCAGTGAGCGACCGGACGCGGTTAAACGAGGACGTGTTGTGTGTTAAGTTAACACAAGTGTGTTAAGTGAAGTGGCTGTTGTAGTTATCTAGTGTCGGTGATCTATTGTGATTTTATAATTGAAAAATATGTTATTTTATGTGGATTTTTATATCTCAGTGTATTTCCTTATAGTGTTTTAAAATCTATTTTTGTTTTATCCAAATGTTTATGATTAATTTTATAAAGAAATGTTGATTCTGCAAACGGCAATATTATCCACGTTTGACCTTGATATCGGACCGTTGTGCGCCGGTCAGTAGTTCGAATCTCGCCCGTTAATATGCACACGCAGGTTTTTGTCACGCTTCAAACATAACATTCCATTAAATTACCTAATAACGTTTTTTTAAATCGAATCTATAGATTTTCGATTATAAACAGTATAAAGTTTATTGATTATTTTAGAGTATTCTAGAATTATACTTTAAAAAGTACAAATGTAACTTATATGAAGTATTATCTATACATATAATAAAATTGGAGTGTCTGTAATCAAATGAAAAATTCCATATTTCGGAAAGATGATGTATTTGCGATGCCAATAACGAAAATCGTATTTTTTTTTGTCTGTCTGTCTGTCGTTTGTTCCGGATAATCTCCGGAGCTGGTCCGATTTGGATCAGAATTTCACTGAAGGGTAGCTACTTTTGACGAAGTCGCGGGCAACAGCTAGTTACTCAATAATAGTGATAACTTCTCTTATGTGCCAACAAAGGTTGTGTCTAACAAGCATAAGTGACGTCATCTATATGTTAGTTCGCAGGCTCTGAGCAAATTTAAATAATGACTCAAAATATGACCATAAAGTATTGCTCAGGTTACCTTATGATCGAATAGTTTCCAGTATAACGTCATCACTAGCTAACTATACGTCCCCACTAAAAGGTTCAGAGCCGACATGTAGTTAAAATTAATTAAAACAACAATATATATAACTTAAAATAAACTTAATATTATTAACTTATAATTCTAAAAAGGAAACTTCATTAGTAATAAGGAAAATAATAATGTTCATATACTTCGCAAATGTATAAGAAAATTTGCAGTAACATAAAAACTTTAAGTAACCAAGTGAAAAACTAAAGTTAAAAGTAAACTTTACAACTCCAAAACCCCAAAAAACCGTTCTAAGAACGACTACATTTGGAGAACTATATAAAACTAGATTTCACCCGCGACTCAGTCCGCGTGGAATTAAAAAGAAAAAACGAATGTGTAGCCTATATGTTCTTCCAGATCTTCTCTCTACATCTGTACCAAATTTCATCGGAATCCATTTAGCCGTTTAGGCTACAAACTCTAACAAACATCCATCCTCATAAAATTTCACATTTACAATACTAGTAAAATGAATAAAAACCAAAATCTCTATGTTTTAGTCACATTTGGCGCCAAAACTTCTTTGTTAAACTAAACAGAAATGGAATGTCTAAACTCTGTTCTAAGATATTGTTAAGTCTACTTTAGACAAAACAATCTCATTGTATTCAACATTTATTTTTATTAAACATTTGTATAAAGGTCAAGGAAATTACAACATAGTCTATACACTGTATGAATTCTCTATAGTTTTGACGGGGATTTAGTTTTATTGACCTAATACGTAAATCGTTGGCCATAAAAATAGCGGTAGCGATAAAAAGGTTGAATTTTTAAGACGTCTTTCTTTACAAAGCAGCAACTTTTCTTGTCATTTACGTTTTAAATATGTACCAAGAGCACTTGTTAGCTTTTTCAAGTTAGAAGTTAACATTTTGGTCTTAAAGAGATGGTTACTTCGATTTGGTAATTTGTAACTTCTAAGATCATGCGAGTTTGGTTAAACCGATCTGGATGTTGAAACATTGATTACAGTCTGGACTTATTGGCTACTTAGTATTTTCACGTGGAAGAAATCGCGGTCGACTGCTAACAACATACTAGAAATAAACCATAACTGTATACTATTCTAAACAAAGTTTTAAATCTAGTATACTGAACGATGCAAATCACTAAATATAAAATAGACAAACAGATAAAGGATGGCAAAGTAATTTTTTTGTCGCATTCCATTGATGTTACGTGAGTACTGAGCGATAGACGATGTGACGTCACACGTCACTACGACTGGAAATAAAAGCCTAATTTCTGTTACAAAAACTTGTCCTAAAAGAATTAAATTTTCTTATCTTACGAAATGCGAAAGTTTAGATGGATGGATATTTTTAAAGTTTGTAGCCTAAACTACTGAACGGATTGCGATGAAAGGCATAGATGTAGAGGACAGTCTGGAAGAAGACATAGGCTGCATTTTTTTAATCCAAGCTAAAGTCGCGGGCGTAAGCTAGTGATGTAAAGAGTTCTCGATATCAAATAAACCAAGTATCATGGTTGAATGTTAGCTACAAAGGTAGAGAAAGAGTAAAGAAAGTATGGAAGGGTTGTATGAAAGAGGTTATGTGTGAGAAGGAAATTTAAATATGACAGCTGGTAGTGATGTATGGAAGAGGAAGTACAGAACTTTCGTAAGGACAAGAGCATGATAAACAATCTTAGTTCTTACTAATATTATAAATGCGAAAGTTTAGATGGATGGATGGATGTTTGTTAGCGTTTGTAGCATAACCGGCTGAACGGATCTCCATGAAATTTGGCATAGGTTTAGAGCATAGTCTGGAAGAACATATAGGCTACTTTTTATCCCGGGAATAGTTACGGTTCCCGTGGGATTCATTAATTTAGTTTTTTAATGTTTACTCGATCATTCTGCAACGGTTCAACATATCTTATTGAAATTTGCCACAGATATAAAACAAAGTCTGGAGTACACATGGGTAAAGCTTCATCCCCGAGAATTGTCCGGTTCCCGAGGGATACGTAGCTTTTTGTAATTTATATAGTTTGTATGTTTTCTAATACCACGCAGACTAAGTCGCGGGCAACAGCTCGTAAATAATAAAATAAAGTTTCTATAATTTCATGCGGATGAGGCCGCACGGGAACAGCTAGTAATCAATATTTTTTTTACAGAAGTGTCAGAATGTTTGTAGATACATTTTACGATGCATTTTGAGTTCAATTCTCGAGAGTTATTCATTTATAATTGTCTACCCCTATAGTTCTTGTTTTTCTCATCTCAAAAACAAAATCGTGATTAAAATGGTATTTGATCTTTAACATTATAAAGGTGAAGGTAAACTTTGCTTGAAATGCTTTAGACTCTGTAAGGACACGCACAATCGTAAGCTTGGCTTTAGGACAGCTTAGGGTGTACACGTAGCAATAGAATGGAGTAGGAACTACCATGCCAGTTATTGGCACGTACAGTAAGTTCAAAAGTTCGTACAAGACGAAACATAATGACACGTCTGTGTGGTCATGGTATTACGGTCAGTGAGCGTGACAATCTAGCAACTATTTCTGTCCTCTTCCATTTTGATATAATTTGTCGCATACACGGCTGAGGAATCCTGTTATCACGATCGCTCTCGATATCAGAATGACGTTTGTATAATTGCCTGATAACTTATCTGACACTTTAGTGCCGGAGTACACAAACTAAAGTACCTACCTACATACCTTTTGTAACTTCTAGTTATTTCATTCTATAACTGGAAATGGCCAGACTTACTGCCGTAGTCTTGGGATTGTCTATGAAAATCCACACTAAGGATTTCCCTTAGTTCGTCAATAAAGTTCGAAATACTTAAGCCAGTAATTAAATTAGCATGTTTTCGATCAAGATATCTGCGAAAGTGGCTAACGGAGCATTACGCGCATCGCAAATAACTGCACAGATCTGTGCACTGGACGTGCGCTCTCTGCAGTCTACTCTGTGCATACAGAGTACTTTCTCCTTACATATATTCTAGACGTCGTATATAAAATAAGTACTCCAGCTTGAGTTACTAAAAATACACGCAAACAGAGAACAATTTTAGACAATTTTACAAGTATAGTTGACAGGTCTTGGGTTCGAATCCCCCCGTGTACCGATGTAATTTTCGATATTCATATGTACATAATTTACCCGACATTACGGTAAAAAAAACATCGTGATGGATATCGGTTAAGAAATTCAAAGATATGTGTGAAGTCCCGCAATGTGGTTGACTATGTCCTAGTCACTCCTAACTTAGGGCAGGCTCCCCCTCAATGGTGACATATTTCTCTCTATGTTCCTTATTGGTTTTAAAATTTACTTCTGTTTCCGTATTTTGAATCTCAGTAGCATGATTTTATCGCGTTGTTAAACGAAGTTAATGCCATCAATTATAAAGCAATCAGGAACCGATTGAGGGACTATTTCAATATCACTCGATATCTGGCAAATGAATCATCTCACGAGGACTTTGAAGTAGCGTTTTAAGTTGAAGAAACACAAAGTACTTTTAAAGCTTATCCACTTGTATTATAAGTTTTTGTTATGTAAGGCTATGTAAGAATTAAATGATTGTGTAATTGCCTGGTCACATTTCCTATAACAATATTTTAAAATAAAAAGATTTGCCTTTTTATTTTTTTGTCACGAAAAAATTCAAAAAATTTTCCACCAGTGTTTTTTTCTATATCAAATTATGTTTTCAAATGTTATAAAAAATGACGTACAGATTTTAAGACTGGCTGGTTTATATAGTTTATAAAAGTTCAGGTCGTTCGGTTTTCACTGAACAGTCGGACTGTATCATTAAAACTGACGCGTATAACAGCGATTACAGTGTAATAAACGTTACACTTTACCTTTTATAATATAATGTGGCAAACGAGCAAGCGGCCTGAATCCACCGAAATGGAAAGCGACCGCTGCCCATAGACATCTGCAATTGCAGATGCGTTGCCTACCCTTCATTGACGGAGGAAGAGACGCAAATAAAGAGGACATTTCCCATTCATATGCGTCTCCTAATCAAATTCTGTCTACCTTCCCGTCCATACTTAAAGAAAGGTGGAAATGGAAAGAGACTAAAATTAGGCCTCCGGCACCACACTTATCAGACGAAACACGGAATTGCTTCCACTTCACGCCTGTTTTCACTATTTTAACCTACACTGCAATATTTAACTGTCCAGTTTAAAATGTATGAAGGCTTAGATATAACCGTTTTCGTGGTACGGGTCATAGATCAGACGGGCATGAGGTCACGTGTCGTATGTCGCAGGTCAATTGTGTTGGGCAATTTATCAGTTCATCAATTGGTGCCATAGGTTCAAATACCAATAATGTAGTCGATTGTATGAATTATTCTCTTTCCCAGACAGGTTTAGTTAATCTTACTAATATAAAAGCGTAAGTCTAGATGGATGGATGTTTGTAGCCTAAACTGCTGAACGGATTCCGATTTAATTTGCCATATATGTAAAGAATAGTCTGAAAGAAGACATAAGCTATTTGCTTTTGTTTTTTAATTTCACGCAGGCGAAGGCTTACTCTAATTATGAATGTTAGTATTAAAAGATCAACGGAAGATAGTTGCATGAAGTAGAAGCAATTCCACGTTTCGTATGATGAGTGTGGTACCGGAGCATTAATCTTAGTCCCTTTTCCTTTCCACCCTTTTCTTAAGAGGAAAGGATGGGAAGGAAATGTAGATTTCATGGTGGATGAGACGCTTAAGATGGGGAAATGTCTTCTTTAAGTGCGTCTCTTTTTCCGTCAATTAAGGGTAGACGACGCATCTGCAATTGCGGATGTCTAAGGGCAGCGGTCGCTTTCCGTTTCGGTGGATTCAGGTGGCCGCTTGCTGGTTTGCCACCTTATATTATAAAAAATAAGTGTGTAATATTATAATATAGTGCTTATTGTGTCTTGTCTACGTGTTATCTATCCGAAAATATAAAATTTAACTTAAATATAGTATTTGTTCGTCACCTAGTAAGCAGTCGCAGAATCCGGTCTCACCGGTCCCAGCCGGAAACTCGGCGACCGACCTTCATTGCGTAATTCCAACGCTACGAGAATCTCTTCTCTACACTCTATTGTTGAAAACTTTAACTCAGTCGAGGACTTTAATTTCCTATCCATTTTAATTAAACATTTTACCCTCGTAATGTAATCGCCTGTCAAAGCGGTAAGCTTTAATTCTCCAACTGAACCATACCGCTTGTTGCGGGCGCACATCTTTGAGTAAACATCACACGACTGTTGTGCGATTGTCGATTGTTTCGCGGCCTTCAACTGTTTAGTTGCACAATTAAAAATCGAGTAGTGCAACCTCCATATAATCTCATAGGAATTAAAGCGGGACTAAACAGTTGTGCGATAGTTTAGTTTGAGGTGTGTCGTCGTTTCTGCTATTCATGAATAACGAAGTCACGGTACTCTACCAATTGAATTGTAGTTTTGTTTTTGCAGCGTCGTCGACCGCGATCACGTCCGCTTTGAACTTGACTTGAATATTTTTGTAAAAACCGACTTCCAAACAAAATACACTAAAAACAAAATATTCTTAAAAAAACAGTACACTAAAAAGTAACGGAATAATTCCTTGAAAATAGTAAACCTCCCTTATTGTTGCTGTTATGTTTATATTGTACAATTATTATTACTTTGATGTCGGTGTCAGCCAAGGTATGCAGTGATATATATACGTAAGGCTTTCTACATTTTTACTATAACAATTGACAATTGAAAGTATAGTAACGTTTAAGTAATGAATCTACATTGACTGACGCCGACTTAAGAAAACTTAATCTTAAAAATAATCTTATAAACAAATATTATTCTTATATCTCTTTGAAAAAATAAATACAATACCGCAGTTAACTACTCAAGTTAAACTAGCCAAGTAACCTAAATATTTAAACCTCGTATCAACACGGCATAAGAAAGTTATTTGAAGTACTTTTGTTCCCGCCTATCCTGTCCGTTATCGGTCATTGGTTTGTTAGATAACGAAACTCCATCTAAGGTGTGTCGGTCACTTTAATGGTGTCATTGAAAATTGGTCAAACCAGAAAAATAAAGTAAAATTGATATACTTAAACTTAACACCGATGTTTATTAACTAATTATAGATATATTCCGCTGCTTAAAACACTTAAAATAACTCTGTATTTGTCATAGATAATAAGAGATGGTGGTACATTTTTGTGCAACTGTTTAGTCTCGCTTACATTCCTATGTTCTACTAGCTGTTCCAGTACGGCTTCATCCGTTCATTCATTCATTTTATTGTTTACATTTGTCAAATTTTCAATAGCAAATATCAAAATGACATGACATGACAAACCTTGGCAATCTTGCTTCTTTCATGTCTGCAGCAACGTATGGTCTCTTTCCCACATTAGGGTTTTTATCCAAAATATTTACCTCCTAAGTTTAATGGCGTGAAAATATATAGCCTAAATCGTGACGTAAGTGTAGGGCTTTTTATTAAAAAAAGAATTATTCAAAGATATATTGTAATTGTTGACATCTTAGGCAACAAAGTGTGTGTTTACGCTTTATAATAATAGTATAGATTATGGAGGTGCGCTACTCGATTTTTAGCTGTACAACTAAACAGTTGAATTGGATATGAAACAATCGACAATTTAGTTAAAGTTGAGCGTACTTTCAAACCAACCTTATCTTAGTGTATGGTCTAGTCCCAGTTGGGATATGTATGACCTACAGACAGTTGCAACGACAATAGAAACCCACGGTTATGTATTTTTCCGTCAAAGTGCTAGTAGAAGATAGTAGAACTCATTATAACTTCTTCGCAATGTAGGACCAGCTCGCCTCCAGCAATACCATGACCACAGACGACAAGCGTGAAATAAAAGAAATTCCGTTTCGTCTGTGTGCCGGTTGCTTAATTTTAGTCTTTTTCCCTTTTCCACTCATATCGTAGAAGTTAAGGATAGGGGGAGGATTTGATGGTGGATGGGACGTAGAGGTAAGGGAAAATCTGTGCGTTATAATATTTGTCGACTAAAGGTTGATTACGCCTCTACAAATGCGGTCGATTTTTTGGCGAATTTCGATGTCTGCTTGCTTATTTATCACTTTATAATAAAAAAACATAGTCTATTCAATGATTCTTCTAAACAATAGAGGCAAATCTTTCTCATTGCTTTCTCCGACTCGACGTCAGAGAGTTGGCAACTCGACATCGTGATGTGAAGAAAGCGATACACTCCATTGACTATGTTACCGTAAAATTGTTAATAATGTCAACTTATATAGCGAAATAAATTGATGGAGAAATTGTTAGTTAAAACATAGATGTATAAAAATGATTGCTAAATTACGTCAATTGAATCTAGGGCCTAGCTTTAGTGACCACTTCCGTAGAGCTGTGAGGTGTCGATGACCCTGCTTCGGATCGCCCACGCGTCGCATCTCTTATTGTCACTTCCATTACGAGGTCTCTAACCCTGCAAACAATATGTAAAATAAACTTAGATTATCGTTAAACATACTTTGCTAAAACTACGTTTTATTAACATATTAGCTTTCGCCCGCGTGGAATTAGAAAAAAAATTAAGTAGCCTATATTTTTCCAGATTTTGCTTTACATCTGCGTCAAATTCCAATCAGATCCGTTCAGCAGTTTAGGTTTCAAACTTTGACAATCATCCATCCATCTAAACTTTAGCATTTATAATAATACTAAGATACTAGTTTCCCGCGATTACGTTCGATTGCGATTAAGTAAATGGTTGTTCAGTTTACAATTCCTATAAAATATGCTCACGTCGCTCAGCGTCTGTGGCTCAGTGGTTTAAGCACTTGACTTGTAATCTACAGGTCTTGGGTTTGAATCCCGCCATATACCAATGTGATTTTCGATTTTTCATATGTACATAATTTACCCGACGTTCTTACGGTGAAGATATTCAAAGATATGTGTATAGTCAACCAACCCGCAGTGGGCCAGCGTGGTTGACTATGGCCTAGTCACCCTAATTTACGGTAGGCTCCAAGCCCTTTGGTGGGGACGTATAGTGAGCCGGTGACGCTCACGTCGCGAACCATTTGCATATCGCGCGGCCAGTTTTGCTTCCTAGAGCTTGGGCGATGCTTACAATGCAGCATCCATCTGTACTATACTAAAAAGAAAAATTTGAATTTTTGTACATATTGAAATAACTCAAAAAATACTGGACCGATTTTAAAAATTCCTTCACTGTTAGAAAGGTAATTTATCTGCGAGTAACGTTGGCTGTATTTTTAAATTTCACGCGGTTGAAATCGCGAGCAGCAGCTAGTATAATAATATGTTTCATAGTAATAAGATAACTCACCCATTATACCCATTAACATCGGCTGTTATCCACCAAAAGTTCTGTCAAATCCATTCGTTGATTCAAAGTGGCATAGAATTTCACCTGTGGCGTCTAATTTCTTTTGCCTTTTTAGTTATTTTTAGAAAGAGCATGGTATTTGATACATCAGTGTATTAGGCGTGAAGCAGTATTTATAAAGAAACGTTACGCGCACTGAATAACTAGTTAATTAACAATTGCAGAAACTGTTTACGTAAGATGTGTGCGCACTCTACTGAATACCGTTAGAGCGCTATATTTTTAACATATATTAGACAAATTCTCTTAACTATAAAGTTATAATAAAAAATGAATTTTGCTGTGAAAATTAATTTCATATTTGTGTAAAATGTCGTATCACACACGTAATACAATTATGACGTAAACACGCATAAGTCCGAAATGTTTCTTATGACAGTTTGGTCTATATAGTTTGTCAAAATAAATTAGATTAGTTTGATAAATGACGCATATGAAGTATAGAATTAAATTTGTATGAAAAATGCCGTACTTGATAGACAGGTATCGTAGTGACGAAACAAACACCCAGCGAACAATTACGAACTATCGATATTCGGTTTAAATAATTATCGAACTCAACTAAAATTATTATTTTCTTATAAAGTAATTTAGAGAATAATTCTAGTATTGATTATAGTGTAGAGAATTTATAGATGACAGAAATAATAGCGAAATCCAATTCGATTACGTACGGCTGTAGTAGTAATAAACATTTATTTACCTTCGTTCGGTTATGGTCATTATTAATCTGAGAAAACAGTGTTTTTTATTTCATAAATTATAATTATAAATCTATCGATTCCAACTTCTATAGGAATAAAAATCGAAAATCGTTTACATTCATGACTGATTTTACACAACCCATCCCTACTAAATTTGAAGTGAATTGTCAAACTAATCTAACACACTATAGTCAATCCTTAGTGGGTAGGGAATTTAATTCTCGCACTGCAAGATTCAATTTAGAGTCGATGTTTAACAAGCTCATTTTAATATAACAAAAGAATAACTATTTATATATGTTTTCCAGTGAATAGATAGTTTTAAATAATCCTTTCTAACTGGTCCATCCACATAAAATAACATTTAAAACAAGTAGTGTACAGACTAAAGAGGTGTGTGAAAGAAATCGTGTAAACAGTGCCAAAGTAAACCAAATAAGTGTGTTGGGGGTGAGGGGTGAGGGTGGCTCCATGACGTCACGATGCAGAGGCAGTTAAGCAATGTCAGTGTGCACTCCTACCAGGATTACCAGCCGACCAGGAGATTTGGTAAATACAAATGCTGAGGAATACTCAATCACCGTTATTTCCAGTTACCATAAAGGCATTCAAGAGCTTAGAATGCTGTTCACGTGATTCGTAACTTTCCCTCTTCTATCTATACAAATTGGGGTGTCTGTTTGTGATATAAAAAAAAAACAGATTTCGGGAAGATGATGTATTCTGTCTGTCTGTCCGCAAGCCGCGTTTGTTCCGGGTAATCTCCGAAACGGCTGGGTCGATTTCGACCGAACTTTCACTGAACACACAGCTACCCTGACATGGACGGGCATATTATAGGCTACTTTTTTTTTAATTCTGCGCTATCTAAATGGCGACCGGACTGCTATCTCCGGAACGGGTGGACCGATTTGGACGGGACTTTGACTGAAATATAGCTGGTAGAAGGTAGATGCACGCGGGAATCTGATAGATGACTCTTTAATCTGCGCTAGCCAAGTTTGCGGGCGACAGCCGTTAGGAATATATGTCTGCCTAAATAATCAATTTAAAAGAGTTTCACGTGTGATTTTCCGGCGCGATTATCTGTCATTTGCCACTTTTATATGTAACATTCATAGTAGCCAGTATTTTCCTTGGCCACCAAAGAGTATACGTGAAATATTTGTTTGCAGGGGCGCAGTATGAGCCGGGCGGGTACGCGGCCGCGGTGCAGCAGCGCAGCAACATGACACAGCGCGAGGACGCCCTCAAGTTCGAGCAGGGCCGCATTAAGGCGCTGCAAGAAGAGCGCTTGCATATACAGAAGAAAACATTCACGAAATGGGTCAATTCATTTCTACAAAAGGTCAGTAATATAATGCAATAGTAGTAGATGGAGACCTAGAAAGAGATGGATTGCATGAAAGGTGACCTGATCAAGAAAGGAGTACCGGGATGACGTATGATAGAGTTATTTGGAGGACGAAAACCCGGTACTGACATTACGGGGGTAGAATAAGGTAGTGGAAATGTATAGACGTTTTCAAATATCTTGGTAGCTTTGAATAAAACAAAGTTTAGCGCAATGTTTTAAAATGAGGTGGGGTTCTGTATTAATCATAATTCGTCATCTGTTGCGGCGGCGGGCCAATATGCACCCCCAATGATATCTCTTCCAGTACGTGGCAGGTCTTTCTAGGCCCACCAGCAAATAGCATATATTAAATTGCTTTAACTTTGTTGAAACCTAATATGTATACACTTTATGTAATATGATGTATACACCTGAGATTATCGGTTCGCACTAGCGAGAGTGACATAGTATTCTTCGTCCGCACTAGCTTCTGTACCGCGTCAGGCATATAACGGCCTGATACACAGTGAACGTATTAAGGTTCACAATTCGTATATCGTAAAAATATCAAGATATTCCAGTATCATGTTACAGTGCACGCGTAGTATTAGAGTCTCACGCTATCTTGCCCGGGTTAACTCAATATGAATTCCAAAGGAAATATAACAATGATTTCATACGTACAATAACAAAATGCAATTATCAGTTGCTATCGCGATGGCTCATTGGCCACAAGTCACGCCTCTTACCTAGTATTCGGTTCGATGATATTTATAGAGGCGTTACTCTTTAACGCGATTACAGTACACACCTTTGACTAAACTATCGCACAACTGTTTAGTCCCGCTTTGATTCCTATGAGCTTAAAAGTAGCACACTACTCGATTTCCAGTTGTGCAACTAAACAGTTGAATTGGCTGCGAAACAATCGACAGTCGCACAACAACACGTAGCAATGCAATTAAGTGATAAAGACATTAGAGTACTAATGCTATACACTAGTCATACAAAAAAATAGATAAGCGGATTGCGTTTCTTTTTTTTTATAACATAATGTGGCAAACGAGCAAGCGGCCACCTGAATCCGCCAAAATGGGGAAGCGACCGCTGCCCATAGACATCCGCAATCGCAGATGCGTTGCCTACCCGTATCCGACAGAGAAGGAGACGCACATAAAGAGGATATTTCCCCTTCCTATGCTTGCCCTCCACCGTCAAATCCACTTCCCCTTCCCATCCTATCCTTATAAAAAAATGGTGGTAGAGAAAAGGACTTACATTAGGCCTCCGGCACCACACTCATCAGACGAAACACGGAATTGCTTCCATTTCACGCCTGTCTTCTGTGTGATCGTGGTATTACACCGGGCGTGTCGGCCCTGCAGTGCTAAGATGTTAAAGGGGGCACTACCACTGTTACATTCTTTGTTGTTTCGCTTGAAGAGTTTGTATGATGGCTTAATTCTACTCCTCTGTAATAGATAATAGCTGTTCCCTTACAGCTTCATCCACATGAAATTATAAAAAAGTGTTTTCTTGTATACATTTGTGAAGTTTCAATTGCAAAGGCACCAAAAAAGTACAAAGTACTCTGTGAAAGGCACAAATGACAACGAATGCCTTTGACATTGGTTACTCGTAACAATTACCATGGCAACCTTGCTTCTTTGATGCTTATTACCTTGTAGGATTTATCCCTTTCCCGCACGACGGTTTTTTCCAATTTATTTATCCCCTAAGTTTAATCGCGTGAAAATATATAGCTGAAAGCGTGTCGTAAGTGTAGGGCTTTTTAATCTATACTTTTATAATAAAGCGTAAACACACACTTCTTTGTTGCCTAAGATGTCAGCAATTACAGCATGTTTTTGAATAATTCTATTTTTAATAAAAAGCCCTACACTTATGTCACGCTTAAGGCTATATATTTACACGACATTAAACTTAGGGTGTAAATATTTTGGATAAAAACCGTAATGTGGGAAAGAGACCATAAATTGCTGCCAAAATCAAGAAAGTAGGATTGCTAAAGTTTGTCATGTCATTTTGACATTTGCAATTGATAACTTGACAAATGTAAACAATAAAATAAAATTTTCATAATTTCATGCGGATGAAGTCGCACGGGAACAACTAGTGAAATAAGAATTATTAAATGGATACTATGATTGCTGACATACGCCACGAAGTAGTTGTTGTTTACGCTTTATTACATTAGTATACAAAGGATGCGAATAGTGATAACTTGGTAGGGTAAGGGATGTACAGGAAAGGGAAATTGCTTTTCTATACAACCACTATCCTTAGAGATAGTCAACACTTTCTACAGACATTTTTGTGTCTAGGTTTTTTAATTAACCATGTAATGTTGCGTGATATGTGATGAATGCACTCTCTTATCAGTTATGTTATCAGTGCAGAAAGGCAGTGCAATGCACTACGGGTCCCGACCCACAGATAATTGCATGCAAATTGTTAATACATTATTTCATTACCATTTACATGTACTGAGTTATCTTTAAAATATATTTTTATAATAAAAATATGGAAATGCCCGCGTAATACTCGTATATTGAATACCGAATGATGTCGCTGTGTTAAATTTTATAAACCATTTAATGCCTAACGTATGGACATGTTATGCGACGAGATGATGGGGACATAAACCAGAAAGTGTTAAGATTGAATGTGGATGGCTACAAAGGAAGAGGAAGACCGAAGAAAGTATGGATTGTGTGAAAGATATGCTTAAGAAAGGAGTGGTTTCAGATATGACGGCTGATAGAGATGTATGGAAGAGCAGCATATACTGTGCCGACCCTCCGTAAGGAATAAGGGCAAGTGGATAATTGTTTAATGCATAACGTAGTTTCAAAATGATTATTTACCGCGACTTTCCGTGTGGTATTAAAAATAGATTTCAATTTTTTTATAATAAATGGGGGCAAACGAGCGGCGAGAACACCGAGGTGGATAATTACGGAGTATTTGGAAAACTGAAATGAATCTATCCAAGTGTTACAACAATTAAAAAAACCAGACGAAATGTGTAAAGTCGTTAAAATTGTTATTGTAAAGTACGATGCACGATTCCTTGTAAACATGTGTCATATAATAATTGACATTGTCCTCTATGATGTCATAGTCCGTTTTCCTACAACTGTAGAAACTAGCGTTAGCCCGCGACTCCGAACGCGTGTAATTAAAATAAAAGTAAGCCTATGTGTTATTACAAACTTCTTACTAATATTATAAATGCGAAAGTTTATATGGATGGATGTTTGTTTGAATTTGTAGCCTGAACAGCTGAACGGATCTCGATGTAATTTGGTATAGATGTAGAGGATAGTCTGGAAAACACATAGGCTACTTATTTTGTTTTTTAAATTCCGCGCGTACGGAGTCGAGGGCCAAGGTAGTATCATTTGGTCACTTTTATTCGTCGTAATAGCGAAGTGAAGATTTTCCCTTCCTATGCGTCTCATTCTCTTATAATGTGGCTGAATACAATTACTGTATATGAATTTGTTAGCATTTACAATATAAATAATGTTTAGGTATATCGCAATGATGTCACCGTGTCTGATCTAATACGCTAGAGGTCACTTCACGCGTTGAGATAATATAGTTATAATTAACTGTTAAGTTATAAATAGCTGAATAAATCATCTTCCTCCTTATCCCACTCAAGGACAAAAACCTGTGCCCCTAGCACAGGTTTTTGTCCTCCAAACTCTAGTATACGTCATCTCAGTTACTTTTTGATGATGTCACCTTTCACACAAAACATCTCTAGTAAGTCTAACCCTACCGGTGTACCACACTAATAATTAACGTTCTCCTTGTAACATCCGATTCATCCCTCCTCATAACATGCCCCAAGCTAACCTTGTACTCCTTACTTCTCTACCAAGGGGGCTACTCTCAGACTTCTTCTAACTCATTTCGTATCTTATCCATTCGTGTTATATAAGATTTTTATTAATTGAATGATCCTTCTTTGTTAATAAATAATTAAAATCGTGAATATAATCGTCCCTTTCATTCTCTTTGAAGAGATAGAGACGACTAACTTATGCCGAGTTCCATTGCCCTATAGCCTAAATTATTTGACCTATTTTGTTGATTGAAACGTCATTCGATTCCCCGAAGTACAAAACCGTTTTAGGTAATAGTACCCTGTTTACGATAACGATAGGAACATGTTGAGTTAACTTTTTCTAAGCAGAATAATTTTTATCTATCTATATTATTATAATAAAGCGTAAACACACACTTCTTTGTTACCTAAGATGTCAGCAATCACAGCATGTTTTTAAATAATCTTGTTTTTAATAAAAAGCCCTACACTTATGTCACGCTTTAGGCTATATATTTTCTCGCCATTAAACTTGGGGGTAAATATTTTGAATAAAAACCCTAATTTGGGAATGAGACCATATGTTGCTCCCAACATCAAGAAAGTAAAATTGCCAAAGTTTGTCATGTCATGTCATTTGGTATTGATAATTTGACAAATGTAAACAATAAAATAAAATTTTCATTATTACATGCGGATGAAGCCGCACGGGAACAGCTAGTACTAATATAAAACGTAAACACTAGTTATGCAGGATATCAGGATGTTTTTTTTATGATTCTTTTTGAATAAAAAGCCCTACATTACACTCTTAAGCAATTAAACTGGCTTTGAAACAATCGACTACTACAAAGTTGTGGGATTGTGTATTCAATGTGCGCCCGCTCTAGAGTGACCGTATTAGTGGCAGTTTTGGCAATGATTGTACGCGTCACCCCGAGCTATACAATGCTAATGCGACATATCCGTCTGTGTGACGTTGGACGACCTTTTAGGACATGACTACATGATTGTATTATAAAAGATTGACGCCGTATATTATAAGCTAGCTGTTTCTTGCGACTTAGCCCGCGTGAAATTAAAATACATAGCCTGTTACTCACAGATAAGTTACCTTTCTAACTATGAAAGAATTTTTAAAATTGACCCAGTAGTTTTTGAGTTATTACAATACATACAAAAATACAAATCTTTCCTCTTTATAATATTAGTATAGATACGAAAGTTTAGATGGATGGATGTTTGTAAGAGTTTGTACCCTAACCTGCTGAACGTATCTCGATGAAATTTGGTATACATGTAGAGGACAGTCTGGAAGAATACATACTCGTAGGCTACTTGCTTTTGGTTTTTTAATTCCACGCGAACAGAGTTGTGGACGAAAACTAGTTAACAAATATTTTTGTTTTTTGAAATAGGTTTTTTATTAAAAAAAACTACGCGATTTTTAGCTAGTTTGTGTATTCTATGTAAACGATGATGCACTTGTCAATACGTAAATTGTCAAATGCAATGCAGAGAGATCGAGCGGAGAAAGTGTGTCGCGCGGCCGCTGCGCCGGCGCATTTATACTTCGATCATATTGTATGCTAACTTATTCATTCGATTAAGATGCATATTAAGTAATGACGCAGTTGTGACTGTAATTACAAATTCAGAGATGTTTAGTGTAAAGAATACTTTGACTGTGTCGCTCTTTCTAGCACTTGTGATATATCTTCTATCTCTCTTGTGTAACGAAATGTATGTCGTTGATCGAGCTTATAGATTAAGGGCCTGTCGCATTAAATTGTAAATTGTCTGATAATGCAACATGTAAAATATCTGATTGAAATATCAGATTTTATTCCCTCATTTTTAAGCTATCTGAACCTCTATCAGCCAGTGGTGACCCTAAATCTCTTCTACACTATGCTAAGTCCCATTTACCTAATTGTTCAGGCGCGGATGGAGGTGGAGGACTTGTTCGTGGACCTTGGCGATGGTCGGCGGCTGCTGAAGCTGCTGGAAATCATCAGCGGGGAGCGACTGCCGCGCCCCAACTCGGGTCGCATGCGTGTCCACAAGATAGAAAACGTCAACAAGAGTTTGGGCTTCCTACATACTAAGGTCAGTTTCAAAGAGATTAAAATGTATAGAGTAGACACTTCGCTTGAAACATTTTTCTACATACTAATAGTATGCGAAAGTTTAGATGGATGTGTGTTGGAGTTTGTAGCCTAAACGGCTGACTGGATCTGGATATAATTTAGTATGTATATAGAACATAGTCTGGAAGAACACATAGGCTATATGGTTTTTATTTAAATGCCACGCGGACGGAGTCGCGAGCGACAGCTAGTAGAATTATAACAAAAGATGGAGCTTATAATTTTGTAAAATGTTACAAGAGGTGTCACAAAACTCGACAACTGATATAATACCTTTCAGAGAAAGTACCGTTTAATTTTTTATTGCCTCGTCTATGTATTTCTTATGTCTGGTCACACTGGAAGACACTTTTCAAAGACTATCTTGTGATCAGTTCAGAAACTGATACACACTTCATTTGTTTTTAAAATGTATCATTGCTTAATTTTCTTACTTGGTTTATTTATTAACAAAGATAAACTACTAAAGTGTATCTATACTTCTATACTATTATAATAAAGCGTAAACACACACTTCTTTGTTGCCTAAGATGTCAGCAATTACACCATATTTTTGAATAATCCCTTTTCTTAATAAAGAGCCCTACACTTACGTTAAACTTTAGGCTATATATTTTCACGCCATTAATCTTAGGGGGTAAATATTTTGGATAAAAACCCTAATGTGGGAAAGAGACCAAGGAAGCAAGGTTGCCATGGTTTGTCATCGTGTAATGTCGTTTTGACATTTGCAATTAATAATGTGACACATGTAATAAAATAAAATTTTAAAAATTCTATGCGGATGTAGTCGCACGGGAACAGCTAGTTACTAATAAAAGGTAGACACATTACGGAATTGGCAAGTATATAAAGAAAAAGATCAAAACAATTTTTATCTACATGTTAATTTTACAATCTCACATACCAAACAATTAAAAATATATAAATAGGTAAGAAATGCAATATTATGTATATGACGTCATTGGATTAGGCGCTATCAGAATACTGAAGGCCGGCTTATCAGTGTCTTATCACATATCTAGTGTATCACGCGGCTTGTTAGTAGCTAGTCGATACCTGCTGTACGCAGACTTCAGGGGGCCTATCACGAAAATCATATCATATCATTGACGTTACGAAAACGTTCTCACAAATATTCGTGATATACCCTCTGTTATAAACATTAAAACATCGCAGGTACATACCAAAATACTAATAAGAATTAATTCAAAGTAACTCAATTTTTGGGAATGAGACATCACAGACAGACTTCATACTAATATTATAAATGTGAAAGTTTTTGATGGATGGATGTTTGTTACAGTTTGTAGCCTTAACGGCTGAACGGATATGGGTGAAATTTGGCATAGACGTAGAATATAATCTGGAAGAACACATAGGGTACTTACTTTGTTTTTTTTTTAATTCTACACAGACGGAGTCACAAGCGAAATCTAGTCTTAAATAAAATCATAAAATATGGACCCTAGATATCAGATATTTTATAATATTTCTTACAAACATGAGAATAAAGAACGACTACGCAGTGTCTATGTATGGTAAACAATTTTATACGTAAAGTAAATCAGGAAACCCTACAAACGTAAAGTAGGAAAGTCGACCGGTTTCTTTTAATTAGTTTTGCTTGAAATACTAGAAATATTTCACTGTATTATCTTTGCTTTGTAATCTCTAAAAATACTTTAGTTTATAATCATTTATATTCTTATCTTATTTTTTACTAGTAATATTACTAGCTGTTCCCGTGCGGCTTCATCCGCATGAAATTATGAAAATTGTATTTTATTGTTTACATTTGTCAAATTATCAATAGCAAATGTCAAAATGACATCACATGATCTTGGCAATCTTACTTCCTTGATGTTGGCATCAACTTATGGTCTCTTTCCCACATTAGGGTTTTTATCCAAAATATTTACCCCCTATGTTTAATTGCTTGAAAATATAGAGCCTAAAGCATGACGTAAGTGTAGAGATTTTTATTAAAGAAATAATTAATCAAAAATATGGTGTAATTGCTGACATCTCTGGCAACAAAGAAGTGTGTGTTTACGTTTTATTATAATAGTATAAAGTATAATAGTATAGATAAATGCGAAAGTTTAGATGGATGTTTGTTAGAGTTTGTAGCCTAAACAGCTGAACGTATCTCTATGAAATTTGGCATACATGTAGAGGATAGTCTGGACCACATAGGCTAGTCAGTTTTGTTTTTTCTTAATTCTACGCGGAAGGTGTCGCGGGCGAACTCCGTCTGAGTGGAATTACTTTCTTTTATATTTATATTATTTACATAAACATTTTTTTAAATTGATTTCCTTAGCGCCTAACACGTTGACTGCCATCGACTGGCTATTCAAGACTGTATAGTAACTTTGATGATGTTTATAGGTTCGTTTGGAATCAATCGGTGCGGAGGACATCGTGGACGGCAACCCTCGTCTGATCCTCGGCCTCATCTGGACCATCATCCTGCGTTTCCAGATCCAAGAGATTGAAATTGACGTAGTAAGTAAACTGCCATCTAGCGATATTTTTTTGACCGACTTCCCAAAAGAAGGAGGTACTCAATTCTGTATTTTTTTATGTTGGAGCATAATTCCACCGCTAGTGGACCGATTTTGATAATTCTTTTTTATAAGGAAGGTAATGCTTGCAGGTGGGTCCAATTTTGTTTGATTTTTGGAGTCAAAGACTACGACGCAATGTTATTAAATTACGACCAATAATCGTCATAGATGTAGAGGATAGTCTGGAAGAAAAAATAGGCTACTAACTTACGCGTTTTTAATTCTACGCAGACGGAGTCGTGGGCGAAACCTAGTGGTATTATAAATGCGATAGTTTAGATGGATGTATGTCAGAGTTAACCGAAACTGCTGAACGGATCTTGATGGTTGTCATAGATGTCGAGGATAGATGTCTGAACACAAAAAAAACACAAAAGCTACTTGCGGCGAAAGCTAGTAAAGATATTTCATACGTTTGTTAACTATCTCTTTCCAACCAGGATGAAGAGAACGAGTCATCAGAAAAGAAATCAGCTAAGGATGCTCTCCTGCTGTGGTGTCAGCGCAAGACGAGCGGCTACCATGGAGTACATATACACAACTTCACAGACTCCTGGAGATCAGGACTTGGCTTCAATGCACTCATACATGCACACAGGTTGATACTATCTTACTAATATTATAAATGCGAAAGTTTAGATGGATGGATGTTTGTTAGTTTGCAGCCTAAATGGCTGAACGGATCTCGATGAAATTTGGCATAGATTTAGAGAATTTTCTAGAAGAACACATAGGCTACTCACTTTTGTTTTTTTTAATTCCACGCGGACGGAGTCGACGGCGAAAGCTCGTTAAAAATATTTCTTCTTTCAGTCCACTCCCGAATGTGTCTTAACCATGACTTCTTATTCCTTATAATATGAGCTTCTTCAACTTTTATTTCGATTCAGCAAATGCCCGAAATATGCAACTTTGAATTAAAATATTTATATGTTTGTAATCAATAAACTCAAAAACTACTGCACCGATTTCAATATTTCTTTCACCATAACATAGGTGTATTATCCCATAATGATATAGGCTATTAATATATTTAAAATTGTCTAACTTTAGTGGTGGCTCAGTGGTTTGAACACTTGACTTGTAATCTACAGGTCTTGGGTTCGAAACCTGTACCAATGTGATTTTCGGTTTTTCGAATTTCCATAAGTACATGATTTACCCAACGTTCTTACGGTGAAGGAAAACATCGTGATACAACCTGCACATATCGGCGAAGAAATTCAAAGATATGTGTGAAGTCAACCAACCCGCAGTAGGCCAGCGTGGTTGACTATGGCCTAGTCACCCCTTATTAGGGTAGGCTCCGAGCCCCTCGGTGGGGACGTATAGTGAGCTGGTGATGATGATGATGAACTTTAGTGTGTTAATTGTAATTTAGACCGGACTTGTTCCGTTGGGCGGAGTTGCCGCAAACTGACCACGTGGAGACTCTCAACCACGCCTTTGATGTCGCACACAAACATCTTGGTATACCACGACTGTTGGATGCTGAGGGTAAGCACATTAATTAGGATTTTTAATTGATTGTCACATGTTTCCTTTAGATATCCGATGTTAAACATAGGCTATGTTTTTTTATTTATTTACACGCGGCCAAAGTCGCGAGCAACAGCCAGTTGCAAATAAAATTGGTCTTTACGCAATTGCAACAAGGTTAAAATTTAATTTTACAGGTATATTGCCTTATAAAAAAGACACAAAGTAAAATGAAACCTTGTTACAATAGCATAAAGCTTATTTTTTCTGGGGTTAAAAATCTCTGATCCTTTCCTTTGTGTTGGAAGTTTCTTATGTTATTGTTACGCAGATGTGGACACAAGCCGTCCTGATGAGAAGTCGGTGATGACGTATGTCGCCAGCTACTACCACACCTTCGCACGGATGAAGAACGAGCAGAAGAGCGGACGCAGAATCGCCAATGTTAGTATAACGTTATAAAATAGGTCTTAATATGATACCAGGTCTTAAACACCTGGTACGGATGTAATATACAGGGTACAGAAGGAACTGAAAGAATAGAAAATCTTTGCTGGTTTTTAAAGATTCTATAGGAACTGGTTTGTTTGTTTATTTGTACAAAAAAATTATGGGGTAAACAGAGATGGTAAATGCAATGTTTAGAAAGTCAAAATTATGAATGATTAGAATTTAAAAAAAACTTAGGTGGTGACGAAACGAAAAGCCACTAGAATTCGCCAAAATAGCGAAGAGATCGCTGCCATTATCGTATAGTAGGGGATATTTCCCCTACTCATGCGACTCATTCCGCCAAACCTAGTTTTTCCCATCCTTCCCTTAGACAAAATAAGTGGAAAGGGGAAAAGGACTAAAACAGATATATTTTTTTTATTTATACTAAAATTATAAAGAGGAAAGATTTGTATTTTTGTATGTATTCTATTCACGTAAAAACTACTGGGCCGATTTTAAAAATTCTTTCACCGTTAGAAAGGTAATTTATCTGTGAGTGACATAGGCTATATTTCTTAATTCCACGCGTACGAAGCCGCGAGCAACAGCTAGTAATGTAAGTTGCGTCGTTTATAGATAATAGGGCAGATGATGGACTGCGACAGCCGCAAGGGCGAGTACGGGCGGCTGATGAGCGCGCTGCTGGAGTGGATCCGGCTGAAGATCCTGGAGCTGAACGGCCGCGAGCTGCCCAACTCGCTGGACGGCATCCAGCGGCTGCTGCTCGCCTTCAAGCAGTACCGCACCGTGGAGAAACCGCCCAAGTACGTACAAGACGCTGTTGGCACGTCAACTACAACAGTAGACTATGACACCATGTGCCAACTGAAAAGATTGTGAAAGTGAAAAGCTATAAGCAAATAAGCACGTTGTTAGCTTGTCGTTTTTAGCTTTTGTTGTCATTTTGCATTTTATAGTTTTACAAATGTATACAATAAAATAATGTTTTTATATGCGGATGAAGCCGCACGGAAACACATAGTTATGTTTGTACTAATATTATAAAGAGGAAAGATTTTTAATTTTTGTATGTATTGAAATAACTCAAAAAATGGGCAGATATAAAAAATTTCTCTCACTATTAAAAAGCTACGTTATCAGTGAGTGAAGTAGACTATATTTTTAAATACTCGCAGCGAAGTCGCGAGCAACAGCTAGTTACTAGATAAAATCAAAAAGTCTTGTTTGTTATAGAAGAACGTACATTCTAACAATTATTTTTACTTAAAATATGTGTGTTTTTCAAGTAATACAACTTACTTCTAGATACAAGGAGCGGTCGGAGGTGGAAGCGCTGTACTTCCACATCAACACGATGCAGAAGAGCCTGGTGGGGGAGGCGTGGGCTCCCAACGAGGGACATCTGCCCCAGGACCTGGAGCGTGCCTGGCAGAACCTGGAACAGGTCACAAAATCATATATGCCGGGAATTAAAATGTACAATCAGAGAAATTCGCGGTGTCATAGGTTACATTGCCTTGTTTCAACGCAACGAGACATAATTAGTTAACAGTGAGTGTAAACGAAGGGATAATCAAAAGAATCTTGCCGTTTATACCGATATTTTCGCACAGACATAAGCTGCGTTGTATTAGTGTTGCCTACTGCGGATGCCTACCCTTAAAGAATGGAGAAGGAGACACAAATTGTAGTGTTTCTTTATTAGTCTTTTAACAATAGTATATCAGTAGTATAAATTATTCACAATATATTTTGTGTACATGTGCCGTCTTTTCTTCATGCCTTCTTAGCTGTCAACTGTCACTGTCACTTTCACTGTGTTACACAAATAAAGAGGATATTTCCCCTTTCTATGCATCTCCTCCACAGTCAAATCCACGTTTCCTTTCTATTCTAATAAGAGAATAAGGATGGGAAGGAAAAGATACTAAAATTGGGTTCAAACGATTGTAGCTTTAAAGTGGAACACCGACAATTTCCACGACAGTACATTTAACAAACTATACTGAAGGAAAACATCTTGATATTTGCACATGTATGTGGGATCTGGAATATGAATGGATCTAGAATGTGATAGAATGTTCTAGAAACATAATGTTCCACAGGCGGAGCACGCACGCGAGCTGGCGCTGAGGACGGAGCTGCTGCGTCAGCAGCGACTGGAACAACTCAACTACAAGTTCAATACGAAGGTATCTTTTTATATTTATACTAATATAACTAGCTGGTGCGACTTCTTCCGCATGAAATTAAAAATAGCCTATGTTACTCTCAGATAAATTACCTTTCTAACGGTGAAAGTATTTTTAAATTTGGACCAGTAGTTTTTGAGTTATTTCAATAATAAAAGTACAATTATTGCCTCTTTTCTTACTAATATTACGAGTATAAAGAGGAAAGATTTATTTTTTGTATGTACTGGAATAATTCAAAATGTTCTGGGCCGATTTCAAAAATTCTTTCACCATTAAAAAGCTACCTTATCGCTGAGTAACTTAGGCTATATGTTTTACATTGGATATAGACTATTTTTTTCACGGTGATACTTTGTCTGTCAGTCTGTGCTGCGCAAGGGGTACCTGAAGGAGATGATCCAGGTGTTATCAGACCCTCGCTATGGCTCCAACCTGGCTCAGGTCGATGCCACCGTCAAGAAACACGAAGCCATCTCCGCTGATATACTCGCCAGGTATAGCAAATACCTACTTTATACTAGAACACTCTAGAAGATCAATTTCTTACTTTATCCTCTGTGACTATCAGGACGGAGCGCTTCGAGGACCTGTCCGCGATGGCAGGCGAGCTGGTGCGAGAACAGTACCACGGCGCGGAGGCAGTATCCCGCACCGAGCAGGCAGTGCTGGCACGCTGGCGTG
>NW_013525202.1:99387-102471 GCF_000836215.1 Papilio polytes
TTAAATTAGGCCTACGGCACCACACTCATCAGACTGTACACGGAATTGCTTCCATTTCACGCCTGTCTGTGGACGTGGTATTACTGGGGGCGAGCCCTGCAGTGCTAACATGTTAAAGCGGACACTACCACTAAGAATGGCATTAATTTGTCTGTGTGTTAGTATTGCCGCACGTAGGGCTGCCGTGGTGCAGCGACGTGACAACGTGCGACAGGCTGCGGCCGAGCGACGCCGCGCTCTGCTCGCTAGTCTCGCACATCAACAGGTAAGAAGACAGACATATGAACTATAGTCGTAAAGTATTTATATTATATACCTTTGTAATTGTTTTTTAGTTTGTGGCCGCTGCAGATGAGCTACAAACTTGGATATTAGACAAGACAAGAACTGCTAAGGACCAAAGCTACAGGTATCAAAATGATTTTTTTATGGTGTTATCTATATTGATTAAATACTTACTTAGAAGTCTGAGAGTAGCCCCAGTAGTAGAGAAGATAAGGAGTAAAAGGTTAGCATCGGGGCATGTTATGAGGAGGGATGAATCATGTAACAAGGAGAAGGAGAATGAGAAAGAGATGGATGGATTGCGTGAAAGGTGACAATCAAAAAGGGAGTGACAGAGATGACGTATGATAGTTATTTGGAGGACAAAAAGCTGTTGCTCTACAGGAGTTGGATAAGGAGTAAAATGATGACTTACGATGAAACTAATGTTTCCAGAGACCTGGCGAACTTGGAACGTAAGCTACAAAAGCACGAAGCCTTCGAGCGAGAGTTACAAGCCAACGAGAAACAGCTCAGAAATGTAGAAAGTGTAAGTACATTTACTTTACTAATATCCTGCTTGAAGAGGACCATTTTTCAAGGTTATTCGTTACAGATCGGTCAGTCGCTGCAGAAGTCGGACCCGGCGCGTGCTGAGGAGGTGTCGGAGCGGCTGCGGGAGCTGCAGACCGCGTGGGAGGAGCTGGTGGCTGCTTCCAGAGACAAGGGCAGCAAGCTGCGGCAGGCGGCGCAGCAGCGCCAGCACAGAAGGTAACACTTTAACTAATGTTATAAAGAGGAATTATTTGTATGTATTGAAATAACTCAAAAACTACTGAGCCAATATGCCAGTGAGTAACATAGGCTACATTTTTACTTTTTTTTTTATTCACGCGGACGGAATCACGAGCAACAGCTTATATCATGAAAAGGGAATATTACTATTTTTGTATGTATTGAAATAACTCAAAAACTACTGGATTAATTTCAAAAATTCTTTTACCATAAAAAGCTAAGTTACCAGTGAGTAACATAAGCTATGTTTTAATTAACGCGGACAAAGTCGCATGCGACAGCTAGTAATTGCAATATTTCTACTAGATTATGTGGTTATTTATTGTGTATTTATGAACAGAGCTGTGGAAGACGCTAAAGCAAGACTGGTAGACTTGGAGCGTGCATTGAAGAGTGAAGAAATCGGCACCGACCTCAGGAGCTGCAAGCGGCTGCTCAACCAACATCAGGTTACTATCTCCCTCGCACTTCATTACGTATATTTCTTTCTGTAAAGCCAGTTGGCGCTGACTGACATGCCAGGAACTGGTCGTTAGCACGAGTTGATTTTACGACGGCTACTAGCTGTTCCCGTGCGGCTTCATCCGCCTGAAATTATGAAAATTGACAAATTATCAATTGCAAATGTCTAAATGACATGACATGACAAACCTTAGCTATTTTGGTTTCTTAATGTTGGCAACAACTTAAGGTTTCTTTCCTACATTAGGGTTTTTTCCAAAATATTTACCCCCTAAGTTTAATGTCGTGAAAATATATAGCCTAAAGCGTGACGTAAGTGTAAGGCTTTTTATTAAAAAAAGAGTTATTCAAAAATATGGTGTAATTGCTGACATCTTAGGCAACAAATAAGTGTGTGTTTACGCTTTATTATAATAGTATAGATGTCTTAGATCTTGAATTATATTAGAGGAAATTTGAAAGTAGCGCCAGTGGTGGGGAAATTGAGAAGAAAAAGGTTAGCGTAGTATGATGGGGACATAAACCTGAAAGTGTTAAGAATGAATGTGGATGGCTACAAAGGAAGAGGAAGACCGAAGAAAGTATGGATTGTGTGAAAGATATGCTTAAGAAAGCAGTGGTTTCAGATATAGCTGATAGAGATGTATGAAGCACATACTGTGCCGACCCTCCGTAAGGGATAAGGGCAAATTGATGATGTGTTAGATGTATTCTTTTTTTTTTGTATTTTTTATCTGCGCACTAACATTTTTGTAAAATACTTCTATCAGTGGAGACCTGTTATTGGCTGTACACTTTAACAACCTACCTTGTAATAGCTGTTGGTCTTCCATGAAAATAAATAAATAAATAATAAATAGAATTGATACATTAATGGTGTGTATGGCAGGCGGTGGAGCAGGAGCTGTGTCAGTGGGAGGCGCGCGCGGCGGCGCTGGCGGCGCAGGGCGCGGACCTGGTGTCGGGCGGGCACTTCGACGGCGCCGCCATCGAGCGGGACAGCGGCGCGCTGCTCGCCGCGCTGCACAGCCTGCGCCCGCGGGCCGCCGCGCGCCGCGCCGCGCTCGACACCAGCATGAGGTATCTACCACTTCTCTGTATTTACACATACAAAAACATTGAAAAAACTTCATTTGTCGTTTACAATCCATAAAAAAAATTGTTGCAAATATCAGAAAATTTATAAAAAACATCATTTTTTTCGTTAACAAGCCATATTTGCAATATTGAAATTCTCAAATGATAACAGCCTTTGCTATTGGCTGATTTAATTATGGCATTTTTTAATCTTTGCTGCTATTGGCTTGTAGTTTTTGTCTCTTTCTCGTACTGCTATTTTTGAGATTTATTAACTCTCTGAGTTTAATAGCGTGAAAATGTATAGCCTAAAGCATTTCGTAAGTCTAGGGCTTTTTATTAAAAAAGACTTAATTCAAAAAATATGCTGTAATTGAAGAAATCCTACATTACAAAGTATATGTTTTATATTAATTTAAGTAATAATATTTAAAAAATGTCATCTAAAAAAACATCAAATTGAAATCTCCAGATTGCACAAATTCG
>NW_013525202.1:103570-107654 GCF_000836215.1 Papilio polytes
GCGCCTGGCGCAGCAGCGGCAGCAGGCCCTGGTGGAGAGCGTCTGCAGGCACGAGTACCTGGCGGAGAGCGCGGAGCTGGACACCTGGATACAGGAGCAGTATGCTGCTGCCTCCAGCGAGGATTATGGACAGGATTATGAACATCTATTGGTCTGTACTCATATTACACATTTTTAAAACTAAACAAACTATAAAATTGTGTAATTAATGGTTTCTTTCTCAGATTTTACGTTCAAAGTTCGAAGAGTTACGTCACCGTGTGGAAAGTGGTGCGGAGAGGTTCAACCAGTGCGAGGAGCTGGCTAAAAAGCTGCTCGCCTCCGACAGCCCCTACATCGCTGACATCGAGCGCCGCCAGGAGGCGCTGGGGTACGTTCTCATGCTGTATAGAATTCTTAACTATTTTTAAACTCGTAAAAATAGTCACATTCCCACATTCATCAGCTAATACCACGTTAAAATCCCGTCAATATTGGTTCTGTATTCCCGGAGATTACCCGAAACAAACACGGCATGCTGCTAAATTAAAAAAAAAATGGCCATCTTTTGCATTCCCGCGTGCATCTACCTCTTACAGCCATCTTCCAGTTAAATGCTCATCAAAATCGTACCACCAATTACAAATATAGAGGTCTCCATTTGACAGTTCGGAATTTAAAAAAAAGTAACCATGTAACCATATATGGAGGTCCATGTCAGTTACCCTCTAGTAAAAGTCCCGTCGAAATCTTAGCTGTTTTAGAGATTACCCGGAACAAACGCATTGCGGACAGATAGACATAAAGATATGCAAGGAACAGGTAAAGGGAAGCAGAAAACCAACCAATAAGAGAGGTCGTATCAGCTGTGCCCTTTTTTTTGACCGACTTTCCAAAAGACGGAGGTACTCAATTCGTCTGTATGTATTATTTGTTATGCTTTTGGTGAATAATAGAAGTAATGTGTTGTTTCAGCGAGTGTTGGCAGCGCCTAGTGGAGCAGATCGGGTCGCGCGCCCAGCGGCTGCACGCGGCGGGCGAGATCCACCGCTTCCACCGCGACGCGGGCGAGCTGGTGGTGCGCGCGGGGGAGCGCGCCGCGCGCCTCGCCGCGCCGCCGCCGCCGCGCGACCTGCGCGCCGCCGCCGCCCTGCTCCGCGACCACGACACCCTGGAGACTGACCTCCTAGCTATCGACGCACAGATGCAGGTACACCACACGCGCTATAACACCTTCTAATTCCATCATACACCTGTCCTATCTTATCGTTCATATAAACATTCAACACATTCAAGCAGCAAGTAAATTTATAATATTTCATCTGGTGCTTCAATGCATGACAGGTCTTTTTAGACCCCCCAGCGCTAGGAAATTTAAATTGCTAATAATTGTGAAACCATAATGTATACACCACACTTGAGATAATCGTTTTGCAAAACTTTTTTTTTTCGTCTGCTCGCTATAAGTGCCGCGTCAGGTCGATATCAGCCTGATACGCAGTGAGCGTGTTAAAAACTGCGATTTATTGATTGTTGTTGTATCGTCCCAATGTCCACAAAACAAGTGTAACTTTTAATGTAAAATACTGTTAGAACTCCCTCATTATATATTACAATTATTTATTGCAGGGGAGGCGAACATTTATGTATCAAAGATCCATTTTTTGACAAAACATTTGATGCATTCTTACTGCCATCAAATAATTTTAACTGATTATTACGTCCATTCCATAAAGCGTAGTCATGACATCGCGTTCACTTTTTATATAATATCTAGTTCATAGTTTTTCGTAATGTTTAATAATTCTCGACGTCTTTATGTGTCGTGCGCCAATGGTTCGCTACCCCTGGTCTATAGAATAACAACCGGTTTCAATATATTGAACATTGCATGTTACAGGTGCTTCAAGAGGAAGGTGCTCGTCTCCAGAAGCTGTGTCCAGGCGGCAACGAGCAGCAGATCGCACTGCGGCAGCGCGCGCTGGCGGACGCCTGGGCCGCGCTGCGCAGTGCTGCAGACCAGCGCCGGCTGCTGCTGCACCAGCATCTGGAACTGCACCAGTTCCTCTCTGAGGTGATATTATTGTTTGTTGGCACACAACCAAACTCATCGCTAGTGTTATTTTACTGGTATGGGCGCATTGAACAAACTTGTACCAAAGTTTGAGAAAAAAAAACTTGTCAAAGTTAAAGGAATTTTGATTTTAAGAAAGTATTGGATTTTTTTATTGTGTTCTTCTATGAGTTATTCAAAACGATGGGATAACGGTACGAAAGCCAAACCGAATCTTTTAGACGTTATCTTTAGTCGGAAATCTGATCTTTTTCCACAAAAATAAATATCTTTGAAATTACGAGAAATCGGGCAATTAGCTATTGAGGTCCTCTAAACGCGTTTGATACGTCCGTTGAGAATCATCCTGTATAGTCATGCATAAGTTACAAAATTATAACTTCTGCATAACTAAACGCACTTTTTATGAGTGACGAATCGCATTTAACAAGAATCACATTAGTTATAAGTACACTGGTAGAGATAGACATAAAAAGAGATGTAATATGTCAAAGATGACATCAAGAAGGGAGTAACTGAGATGTATGAAAACCCGCGCCGACTTGGAGTAGGATAAGCTAGAGGAGATACAGGAGTTGTAATGTAGTGTTCTACCAGGTGCGGGATGTACTGACGTGGTCAGCAGCTCTGCGAGGAGGCATGGCAGGTGCTGCGCGGGCGCGCTCAGCTGCAGCGGCGCAGGCGCAGCGCGCGCACCACGACGCGCTACGTGCGGAGATAGACGCACGAGATGATGACTTCCGTCTCGCTCTAGAAAGAGCACAGCGCTTGATTGATGCTGGACATCCTGCTGCACAGGTCTGGATCATAGATTTAAAAAAATACTCAGTGGTTATGTAGCTTTCTAAAGGTGCAAGAATTTTTAAAATCGGCTCAGTAGTTTTTGAGTTATTTCAATAAAAAGACTAGATATAGTGAACATCATCTTTCACCGGTAACTTCTTTGAAAGGTACTTTATTTAGGACATGTTGCAGTTTCTATGTTCAGTATCCCACCTCATGTCAATGCAGACACGTTGTAAAACAATTTGCAAATTATAATAAGCTCCATCTTTTCTTTTAAAAATAAACTAAGCAGAGTCACAAAACATTCAAATTTTATTTAGTGACATCTATTGGCAACTAATTTAAATATAATTAACTAACTGTTGCTCACGACTTCTTCCACATGAAATGAAAAAATAGTAAGAAATGTTTACGGTGTAAGAATTTTAGAAACCTGCTCAGTAGTTTTTGAGTTATTTCAATACGTACAAATATCCAAATATTTCCTCTTTACTATATTATATTTTTTGAATCTCTGGTGGCATAGAATGTGTATGACATAGTTATATGTGCAGGAGATAGCAGAGAAGTGCGAGGCTGTGGTGGAGGAGCGCGCACAGCTGCACAGCGCGTGGGCGGCGCGGCAGGTGGCGCTGGACCAGCTGCACGACCTGCACTGCTTCCTGCGCGACGCCAAGCAGCTGCACGAGCTGTGCGCCTCGCAGGAGGCCGCGCTCTCCACAGAGATATCGCCCACCTGCAGCGTAGAGGAAGTCGACAACCAACTTAAAAAGCACGAGGCCTTTGAGAAGCTGCTCGCTACACAGGTACTATCCCCCCTCCCTCATTTCTAGCCTAATCCACTAACATTTTTAATATCTTTAATAATTTTGGTATCCAGGATGAGAAATTAACAACATTAAACAGCCACGGCGATAAGCTCCTGCAGCAGAACCATGTGGAGAGCCAACGCATCGCTGATGAGCTGCAGCAGATCAACGAAAGGAGAAAGAAGGTAACACCTCACAAGCTTCTTAATTCAATTTTATTTTATTTCAGTTCAGGAGTTAATTTCTCTTCTTTTTCTAGTTATATGACTCTGCAGCGCGTCGTCGCGAGCAGTTAGTACGTTCGCGTGCGCGGGCGCAGTTCGCACGTGACGCTGCAGAAGCTCGCGCCTGGGTGGCTGACAAGCTGGCCCAGCTGCCCGCACAAGCTGGTAAGCTACAAACTTACAAGCATCATTATCTGATATCATTGGATACT
>NW_013525202.1:116066-122117 GCF_000836215.1 Papilio polytes
GGCAGCGCCAAGGCAGCCGCCCCACCGGTCGCCATACTTAACGTTAGTTACAACTTTTTTTAAAAAATTGGGGCCTGTCCCATAAAATTGTAAACCTTACTAATATTATAAATACGAAAGTTTAGATGGATGGATGTTTGTTAGTGTTTGTAGCCTCAACTGCTGAACGGATTTCGATGAAATTTGGCATAAATGTAGAAAGTATTCTGGAAGAACATATAGGCTGTTCAGTTTTATTTAATTTCAAGCGAACGGAATCGCGGGCGAAAGCTAGTTGATAATAAACGTGTAATATGTGATGGAAATATCGGGTTTTGTTCCCTCTGATAGTGACGTCATTAAGCTATCTGATCTATCAGCCAGTAGTGGGACAGGCCTTTAGAATATTTTATAACAAACTCTGAGTGCAATAGAAAAACAAAAGTAAATTATTAAATAGATAATTAACTTTTAAATAAACTAAAAAAGTGAAATAAAAAAGGATTTATTCTATGCGCTCTTCCAGATGTTGTACATCTGTGACAAATTTAATCGACATTCGTTAAGCCTTTCTAGAGATATCTTCTTAAAATTTCCATCCATCCAACCATCTGAACTTTTGTATTTATAATATTAGTTTTATGCATGTATGTATGTATGTATGTTCGTGTGTGTGCAGGCGCGCTGCGAGGCCGCCAGCGACTACACGAAGCGCGCGCACGTGTTCCGGCTGTCGTGCGGCGACGGCGCGGAGTACCTGTTCGCGTGCGGCTCGCAGCAGCTGCTGGCCGAGTGGGTGGCCAAGCTGGCCTTCCACGCGCACCTGCCGCCGCAGCTGCAGCTCACACCCTACAGCGAGGCCTCCACCCTGCCCACCCTCTCCACCGTCTCCACCGTCTCCACTGACGAGCTGAGGCGGCGGCTGCACCAGTATGTACAGTCGCGGAATCGCGCAGTGTTGTACTTCTAACCAACCTATACTAATATAAAGAGGAGTAATTTGTATTTCGACAAATAATGGGTCGATTTTGATAATTCTTTTACCATTTAAAGTTATCAATGAGTAACATAGGCTATATTTTTTAATTTCACTTGAACAAAGTCACTTGCAACAGCTAGTTAGGTATAACAGCCAAAGAGATTGTAAAAATCACTCGAATCATTGTCTAACTAATGCCACCTTATTATATACTCGCTGTTGCTCGCGACTTTACCTGCGTAAAATTAAACAATATAACCTATGGTATTCACAGATAAATTACATTTCTAACGGGGAAAGGAATTTTGAAATCGGTCCTGGAGTTTTTGAATTATTTCAATACATACAAAAATACTAATCTTTCCCCTTTATAATATTAATATGTCTTTTAGTAAAAGCCATGTGCTACAGTTTTTTCCGTACAATTTCTGTATCCTGTTAGTTATGATTGCGTCTTTTCAATATGTACAAACAACGGGGACCGACAAATTACCTGACAGTACACAACACTTGTTCATGTTTGTATATGTCCGCCAGGAATGCATCCTCGTCATCATCAGCGGCGTCGTCCCCGGAGCCGCAGCGCGCCGCCCGCAGCCAGGCCGAGATCCTGCAGCAGCACAGGAACTCGCAGACCGCGACGCAGGCCGAGCAGCTGCCCTCACAGCGCGCCTCCGCCACTCCGGAACGACATATTGGTAAAAATCGCTTCAATATTATGATTGTGAAAGTTTAGATGTGTTGAAAGAAAGGTAAAGAGTAGAAATTAGGCAAAGATAGAGAGTACTTGCTTTTTTTAATTCAACTTAGACGGAGTCGCGGGCGATAGCTAGTATTATATAAGTGACAGAAATTTTTATACTACTATCATTTTTACAGTTTTTTGATGCTGAATTTCGCATAAATAATGTAATGTTAGTAGGTACTTTTGTGTAAGGGGCGGGGCTTAGTATGTGGGCGGGACCTGCACTATGCTCCGCCCACAATGAAAATACTTGTCTATTGGACTTGTTCACATATTATTATGAATAAATGTGTCTGTAAGATGTGTTTTTATAGTGGTTTTTATGTAAATTGTAACAGAATCAGCAGTGTTGCCGTCACTACCACCGCGTCAGCCGCCGCAGCCGGCGCAGGCGCACGAAGAACCCGCAGATGTTGTACTCAGGTACTAAGTTACTGAAATCCAGATATTTCAGGAATATAGACTAGACATATACATTTTTTCACTGGTAACTAGTCTTGGGCTTAATCGGACATCTGCAAGTGCGCACCGTACTAGTACAATTGGGAAAACGTACTAGTACACACTTTTAGTACGCTTAGTTCTTCAGATTTGTGAGAAAACAATAACATGAATAAAATATAACAATGGTTATAGATTCAAATTTTGAGCAGAGTCAATCATGTTATTAACGAAAATAAATTTAGTTATGAATAATTTTATCCACTTTTGATTGTCATTATCGAAGGTGGATGCTTCAATCTGACAAAAAGGCGAACACCGATATCGTGTAGTGTACTAAAAGTACTAAATGTCCGATTAACAGAAGCCGTTGGGTAACGTTACTTTTAGTACAGTGCCGAGTAACATTTCTTTTTAGTACATCGTACGTGTACTACCCAAGACTACTGGTAACATCTTACTTAATATCTCAATGTCTTTGAAACGACAAAACACTTCTTAGTATTGAAAATTATTTGTTTTTTGAGTTTTTGATTATCAGACACCAGGTAGCGTTAATTTTTTTAAAAATCTTTTAAATCAAGTGTCAATTATGCTTACTATTTTTTTTTGTTAATCTATACTATTATAATAAAGCGTAAACACACACTTCTTTGTTGCCAAGATGTCAGCAATTACACCATATTTTTGAATAATTCTTTTTTTAATTAATAGCCCTACGTCACGTCACGCTTAAGGCTATATATTTTCACGACATTAAACTTAGGGGATAAATATTTTGTATAAAAACCCTAATGTGGGAAAGAGACCATAAATTGCTGCCAACATCAAGGAAGCATGATTGTCAAAGTTTGTCATGTTATGTCATTTTGACATTTGCTATTGATAATTTGACATATATTTGACATCAAATTTGTTAAAAAGCCATTTAATTTTCTACCTTACTCCATATAACATAAGGTGCATTTCAGGAATGCGTCAGAGCGCAGCAGCAGCCCCTGGGGCAGGTCGCGTTTCTCCAACGGCAGAGACCTTAACGCGGAGTTCCTGCGCTCGCAGAGAGAGGGTGAGCAGAATTAGAACATTATTACTGTTATTCTAATATAACGGGTATATCACAAGGGAGGTAGATACTATTAAAATGGTCATGTTTAAAGTATTTTTATATATATTTTTCATTTATAGATTCCTTAGGGAAGTCTTTAGGGAACATTTTAGTCATATAATTTTGCTTAAGGGATGATGCTTTGTCCGTGTTCAAAGTCCTGTTTGTTTGTCTTCAATATTTTATTGTCTATCATGTTAAAATATAATTTTCATAATTAATTACCACATCATATTACACTACCCTTACACCCCACTAGCGGAGGGCGGAGTCCCTCCCCTTCCAGCGAGCGTGCCTCCAGAGAGACCTCCCGTCCCCGACAGAGCACCAGCCCTCCCTGAACGAGGACCCAACCTCCCTGAACGTGTACCTCACACCACGGAGAGGATCCCCACTGAGAGACCAGAAAGATTAGAGAGAGCATCCATGATAGCTGAACGAGGTCTACTGGAGAAGAACCCCCAGCAATCCGTCACAGCATTGGTGAACTCCTACCAGCAGAAGATGAGCAGAAGCTGGCAGGAGAAGGACCAGAACAGGAACCCAACCTGGCAGGGCCAGGGTCAGGGTCAGAATAACAACTGGCAGACGGTGGAGACCTCACATTTCTACTCGACCAGCGAGCTCGGTCAGTGATGTAGTTAGGATTGTGTTATTTCAAATAACAATGTATTTAAAATTTAAATTATAAAAAATACACAATTTTATCTAAATTTAGCTAATTTTAAACATATCAAAATATTTGAATTACTTTTTTATTTGATACTTATGGAGGCGATGCTTTTATTTTATCTATGGTTTTTTTTTACAGTTATAAAATATTGTCTCCCACTGTATATATATGTACACAGAAATATATACTCTTGTACATAGAGTAAATGATAATTATATACTGGTTTTCTTGCATTTTGAATATATTGTATGGTGAGTGACTGAAGCCTGGCTGAAAACAAAGCTTTAGTGGGCTTTATGTAGTTAATATTGAATTGTTTATTTATATTGTTAATATATGGATTATTTTAATTTTTAAATACAAAATTATTCTTATCTTATAGTTTTTTTAAATGTAGTCTGTCCCACCAAATTGTAATTGTGTAAAATGTGTGATGGATATTTGGATTTTGTTACCTTAAGAGTTACATTAAGCTATCTGAGTCTCTATCAGCGAGTTTTGGGACAGGCTAATACTTTTATATCTAATTCTAGCTTTAATTTTTGGATGGGTTTTTATTAAAAAATGTACTTTTAGTCTTAACGCATTTTAGTATATTTTTTAAAATAATTTTTATTGTGTTTTGGTAAAAAAAAAAGAAAATGTTATCAAAATATATTTATTATTATTTTATATTTCAAATACTATACGTGCACAATAACATGATACGATTACGTTTTTAGACTACATTTAAGTCTTTTAATTATGACAAAAACAAACATATTTACTTGAATAGCTCTTATAACGATTTATTGGCAAATTTAAAAGGTAGAGACTTTTAGTTATTCAAGAGTGTTGTGACGTCATCAGACGGGTGTCATGTTATTATGAACGTGTTGTTTCTTGTATACTAATATGTTCTGGTGTCGGTGCAGGGTCCAGCAACTTGCTGTATGTTCTGCATAAAGTGCAATGTACGTCCACGTGTGGGAATCTTTTAGACCACACCTTCGAACTATCGCACAACTGTTTAGTCCCTCTTTTCTTATGAGCTTGGATCGCACAACTTTTTAGTCGTGAACTGAACAGTTTTGAGGAAACAATCGATAATCGCACAACTGTTGTGCGATAGTTTGGTCAAAGGTGTACGTCCGCTATTATATAACAAGTAAACATTATTTTTTACGCACACATTAGATAAAAATGACTATTAAAATAATGTTTTTTTTGGTCAATTTTCTTTTATTTAGGTCACTGATGATAAATAGATAGGTTATTGCTAGGAAATAATAACTTTTGCTTCATTCGATAGTTTTATCTGTTCAAATTCGAATTTAATTTTACATTTTCGACAAAATGTCGTAAAAGTAAATTAGGCCAATCCATATCTCTAGCCTGTCTATTTGTAGTGGTCAGTGATTATCGTAGGCTTTTGTTGTGGCTTTTCTAATATTTACTGTAAATGCTATATGTAGATATCTAGCTCTATGTTATTGCTGTTTGTTAAGTTGGGACGCTGCTGTTCTCTAAGCTTTGTAGTTTAGTATGCTTGTATATTTATTATTGTATTTGGTGTTTATATTTTAGGTTAGTTTTAGTGAAGTCGTATTTTCAACTTTACTATACGTTTATCTTGAATTATCTCGACAGGGGCATTAATTTGCCCCTTAGATTGTTACTAAATATTGTTATAAATTTAATTTATTCTTTATCTCTTTTGTAAATATTTTCATCTTAGCTTGTCATGTGTTTGCTGTACAATAATGGACTTTATTTCCTACAGCATACGGCGAGGGCAGTGCAGGCAGCACGAGGCCCGCCTCAGTGGCCGGCAGCGGCGGCTCTCCAGCACTGGACCAGAGACCAGCTTCAAGGTAATTACAAATTACTTGGCACGCCAAATAGAACAAAACGTTTGTAATGACGTGCCAACTCACGTACTTCGAAGTATTTTACTGAATCATATAAATATGTTCTTTTGAGACACATTCTAGTGTTTTAGTCAATTTTGTAATTAAATCTATGTATTTTCTAGATCGTAAAATGTTTTAGTAAAGTCGTAATTTTAATTTTTACTACAAACAGATCATCTGGTGAATCTGAACTGTCAGTGAGCGGAGTCACGAAGGACAAGAAGGATAAGAAGGGCG
>NW_013525202.1:122188-125338 GCF_000836215.1 Papilio polytes
AACACTTGACACCTGTCAGACTGACAGCTGTCAGATTGACAGTAGTACGGCGAACCTTTAAGGAATCCTTGTTCAAACATTAACAGATGGTGTTTCTTGTTTTATGTCACTATTGGATTATGTTTGTTGTATTTGAAATATCCACTCGTTAAATCTTTTTATAACAATTGTTTTGTAAGTATTAATTGTGCCTTATCGTGGATCGTCTAAAGTAACTATTTTATGATGTTTTTTAATATCAAAGAATTCATTCCAAGTCACAAAAATACGGGACCAATTTTACACTGATTTTTTTGCTCTTTTGTTTAATAAATAAAAAAAAAATATACAAAACATTTATTCGAAGTTATAGATTACATAAAGAAATTTATTTACATGAATTTTGCATTATTTTATAATAAAAAAATTAAAATGCATGTACACATGTTGTCTCTGTCATATACAAGAAGAATGAAAGAGATGGCAAAATACACGACTGAAAACACATTCCTTAGTAAAGAAAGAAAAGGTAATCACTAACTATTTGAAATCCAATTTAAGTCCGTTTTTAAACTTAAGTATTAAGCAATAACCGACAATAAATCTATTTTTCTAGTTTAGTGAGTTTTTTTATTTACTATTTAATCATTCTTTTAGTGTTAGTTTTCTTGCATAATTATATTTAGTCTGTATGTTAAAACATGCAATTTTTCTCACAACTGGCAACATTGTTGATGTTATTAAAATTGGCCATTTTTAATTCACTTTTTGAGATCTTGTATAACTATACATTTTGGGAACCGAAAGCGTCCTTTTTTGTCTCGCTTCAACCTGTAATTGCGGAATTTCACTAACACTTGTGTTACTATCTCCGTCCCTCTCGCTCACACAGCGAAAACAGAGACAGCGATATATGAACTCGAGTGACGTCAGTGAAACCCATGTTAAAGTACAACGGAAGCCTTCGTTTACAGTTTTATACAATCGTTGATTTTAAATAATTTTATAAGATCGTTGGTTTTTTAATATTTAATCTGTCGCTTTCGGTTCGTATTGCAATTAATTTTGGCGGGAAATGTTTCCAATGTCAGTTATTTTTAGGTTATAAGTTGGTTATCGCTAGATTATAATGAATATATTTTTTGCATAATTACAAATGTGTTTTATTTACCAAAACCACATAACAATATTTTTACTTATATCGACCAATATACTAATTAAGGCGATATTATAAGTAACGTAAAGTTAATAAAATAGTCGAGTAACGAGTAACTAAAATGTATTTGAACAATAATTATGTCAAATAATGTTGGCTAACTTAGTTTATTTATATTTTTTGGTCTTGTAGCTCTTACAATGTTTACTTTAATGGGCAACATTAAATACTCGTTCACAAGTCGACATCTGTCGTTTTAGTTGAATTTTTGACAATAGAAAGTATTTACGCTTCTAAATTACTATAGTTTGTCTAAATAAGATAGAGTAGTTTGATAAATGACGCATATGAAGTATCGAATTAAATTTGTATGAAAGAAAATGTCATACTTAATAGACAGGTATCGTAGTGACGAAACAAACACGCAGCTAACTATTACGAACTATTATAATATAAGGTGGCAAACGAGCAAGCGGCCACCTAAATACACTGAAATGGAAAGCGACCGCTGGCCATAAACATCCGCGATTGCAGATGCGTTGCCTACCCTTCATTGACGGAGGAAGAGACGCACATAAAGAGGAAATTTTCCCTTTCTATACGTCTTCTCCACCGTCAAATCCACTTTTCCTTCCCATCCTTTCCTCTCAAGAAAAGGGTGGAAAGGGAGAGGGATAAAATTAGGCCTCCGGCACCGCACTCATTAGACAAAACGCGGAATTGCTTCCACTTCACGCCTATTTTCTGTGTGGTCGTGGTATTACACCGGGCGAGCCGACCCATTCGTGCGAAGATGTTAAAGCGGGCTCTACCACTGTTTATCTATATTCCGTTTAAAAATTTTATCGAACTCAACTAAAATTATTATTTTCTTATTAACTAATTTAGAGGACAATTTTGAAGTGACTTGTCAAACTAATCTAAATTAAGACACACTATACGCATCCAGAAAACCCGATATATTTAGTATGCATAATGTACACTATGGCTGCCTAAGTATCAACTCTGAGAGATAGTTATAAGCTGTAATTTAGCTTTTTAATCTACAGGGTATTAATTTTATATATCCGATAAAGTTTTCATAACACCAAAATAGAATGGCGAAGGTATGAGCGGGTTGTAGTTAGCGCCGTATCGTCGCACAACCTCGATGTTGCCCGTGTTGTAGATCCTCTCTAAGCTGGCTCTGACCCTCACAGCATCAGCTAATGAAGGTCTCACGTTAGTCCCGGGTTTATTCTTCACGTAATAACTGATATCTTTCATAGGGTCTTCTGATTGTTCGATTAATATCGAACGTTTTTGTACCGATCTTAACTTCAGAGGGATATTGACTTTTTTATTAGTGAATACGTCGCTTTTACGTAATTTCTCCAAATATTTATTTAATTTATCACCCTTCATTAAATTAGATATCTTAGGACGTTTTAAACCTCTATTCTTGAAAGGATACAAGAAACCGAAAACTAACTTCCTTTTGAAGAAATCTGAACGATCTTCGAGGGATTTAGGTTTCGCGAGATGGTTACTAACTTTAAGTTCTTCTTGCATAAGTTTTTCGACATCTTGATTGTTAGCTCCGGTCCAGGCTTTGTGTTTAGTGAAGTATTCGACCATTTTCATGAGAGGTTCGTTTACGGAGCGTTTCTTCTTGGTTCTAACGGGCTGCTGCGCCCACAGGGTGGAGAGGAGGTAGTTGTCCAATACCCTGGCTTGGCGTTGCTCAGGGTCGATGCGCAGGGGAGGGGGCGTGGTGGTGAGAGCACTGCTGCGAGGTGCTGGCGTCGCTGTCGTTGAGGAAACTGAGGTGTTATCTATGGAATGCAGTTTTCGTTATAATTTAATTTACACCAGTAGTCCAGATTGAGAAATAGAATAGTTTGATACCTTCAGTTATGTTAAACATGCTGATTATTGATGGCGGCAGCATCAGCGGCGCTCTGCAGCGCTCTGTGGCCGGCGCAGAGCTGGCAGAGGAGGATCGCTGGCGCAAGCAGTTCAGCAGCAACTGTCTA
>NW_013525202.1:126613-134299 GCF_000836215.1 Papilio polytes
TCCGTAAGTGGCTGGCTGTGCGCCTTGATTAGCGCCTGGTGGAGAGCTCACTGGGGCATTCTGCGTAGGACGTACTGTAGCATCCTGCATAGGATTTAGTGTAGCTCCCTGTGTAGTACTCTGGATGTTGGTCCCCATGTTGGTGATGTTCAATATCTGAGGCCACTGCACCCTCCTCTCCCCCTGAGCCCAGTTCCAGTTCCACACGTCAGCTGTCTCGTTCCACCTCACGTCGGGTAAAAGAGATGCATTCAGGTTGTCGAACTGTAGATTTACAATTTATTTAGACTGAGATATAGAAGCACCAAAACTGTTGTTTTACCCCATATTGAGGGGCATAAGGACAGCAAGATAATGGTTAGGTGTAGTGTATGTAATTATTTTAGTATATTTGAACTATCATTATATCTTTGAAATTTAGTTATTAGCATTACATTTGGACGTTTATAGAAAATAAGTAAAAAAGTCGGAATTTTATAACTCAAGTTAATGTAAATACCAGCAATAAAATTACTAATGCTTTAGCAAGGGTTTATATGCAGTTCTTTTTTAGAATGCTAAACTGTAACTAAATTATACTTTAGAAATTGCAAATCTCGTGTGTTTTAAATGTTTATCACTATTTCTGCTTTCTAAATGAGTGGGTACATTGTCTTAGAACCGTGGACTTTCAGCGATCATCATCTCCCCTGCCTTATCCTACTCCCGTAGTGTCAGCGCACCGGGTTCTCCAAATAACTCTATCATCCGTTATCTCAGTCATCACTCCCTTCTTGATCATGTTACCTTTCACGCAATCCATCCAACTCTTTCTATGTCTACCTCTACCGGTGTACCTCCACACTCATAACTAACGTCCTTGTTACATACGATTCATCCTTTCAAATAACATGTCCATACCACTCTAACCTTTTACTCCTTATTTTCTCTACTACTGGGGCTACTCTCAAACTTCCTCTAATATATTCATTTCGTATCTTATCCATTCGTGTTACCACACATCCAACTTAACATTCGTAGTTCTGCAACATGTATTCTCCTTTCATCCGTTCCTTTTATGATTTTATAAACCAAATGCTTGTCTACAATCAGTAATGATTTAGTAACTTATAGCATCGTCAAATGATTTTTGTTTTATAAAAAATAAGTTAGAAATATATCTGCGTTTTCTCAGCAGGTTTTTCATTTGTTTGTGTACCTCGGTAAAGTTATAAACACTGCAATTCTCCATAAGCTGTTTGTAATTCTCTAGAGCCTGTCTCAGACCGTCTAAATACTGCGCTCCTTTATAAACGTAACCGTGAACCTGCAAAAATATCCCCTCATCATTTATAATTATGATTTTGAACCGAAACCTTGTTATTTCAGCAACCACCTTACTTTACTTGTATCTATTGTTAAAAGCGTGAACCTTTGAATAAACTATCGCATAACTGTTTAGTCCCGCTTTAATTCCTATGAGCTTATATGGAACAACTACTCGATTTTTAGTTGTACAACTAAATAGTTGAATTGGCAGCGAAACAATCGCACAATAGTTGTGCGAGAGTTTAGTACTAAGGTATGCGTTGTAAATTCAATAAGAAAATAATTAAATCTTTCCATATAGTTACCAATTATGTAACTTACGGTGCACCTAATTTAAAAAAAAATCGGTTGTAGAATTTTATTTTTATTCAATAAATATTAATTAGGTGGTCTTGGTTAATAAACTTTAATTTTTGTAACTATTTTAAGCTCGACGCTTGTCGCGTTTGAATCTTCAACCAAATGATCGTTGGTACCCTTAACCATTGGACTATTGCCACTTTCATTTTAAAAAAAAACGGTTTTAAACCGATTTCCTAAATGTTGCTAGCTATGAAATATGCCAAAGCTTTTAGTACCATTACCAGATAAAAAAATATTAGTTTAAAAAGTATATTCCCATTGTCCTTTAAACGTTAATTTTTTTAAGTGCTTTAATACCTTCTTTTCCATATATCCTTGATATCCATACTGATGAGCGTAATTATGTCCGCGATGCGCCTGCGCTTGCGTCACCTCCGCAAAGCCCTCATACTCATCAGACTCATCGTAATAATTATGATAATGTAATTGCTCGTAATCTTCTTGTTCCTTCTGTTTGTCCAGAAATTGTCTCACTTCATCCAAATCGACCGTCCAACAAGCGATCTCCGTAAACGCGATCACAAACCATAAACACAAAAACGCGGTACTTTCTGTCATTTTTCGCGCCTTTTTAAATTAACACAAAAGTTTACATGCGATCTAATAAAATTTGAACGATTGTATACTAATGAATAATTAAAAATATGTTTTATTATAAACAAGCAACGAATTAGTTAGTTGTATAAGGTTAGGAGTCCAAACTTGATGTGAGCTTGAACAATTGTCCTATGTTGTGCTCCGCCACACAAATATTATAACATCACAAGTTACGTATAAGATAAAGAATTTCTTAGTAAACAATACAATTACATGATATTAGCACTAGTTTAACTACCCTGGTTTACTTTCTTAGTATTTTATTTAAACGAATTGTTCAAGAGAACAATCTCTTTTTATTACTATATTTGAATATTTAAAAAAGAGTCGTTTATTTTTTATTGAAGAAAAACGAGTATTTCCATTGGGATAAAACTTACCTTTGACTAAAAATGTGCTGTGCTGGAAACAAAATGAGAATTATCACATTTAATTAAATTCTGGTCAAAGAATATTTTTTTAAGAAGATTCTCTGACTAGTATTTTTTTGTATTCTAATTAGAATAGCTATAGTATCATAAATACATACAAACTTAATGTTTTATATAAATCTAAAACAATACCATGGTGAGCGTAGCTATGTGGTCTTTACAAATATGTTTCTAATGACGCCAAGTTGAAGAATTAAATTTTTATTTCAATAGATCATGTTTTAGAATGAAACTATTGTTTCATTAGTTTATAAAATGCTTCGCAGTTTTCGGTTTTAACATGATATTTATAACCAAATAAATAAGGCGAAAGATTATTGAATAATTTTTAACGACAAACATTTACGTTAGAAGGCAACCTTGCCAGGAGGCAAAACGGAGGTACGTGGTCTCTGCCTACCCATCTGGGTTACGCGCGTGAGTTGTTTTTCGTCAATCTTGATTATCAAATCCCTGATAAGTCCAATATCCCAGTACCTAGGACATATTGACACAGTTGGCTGATTTTTTTAACACTTTTGCCTTAAAAAAAAAACAAAAATAAGAACTCAACTGACAAATATAACCTCACTTTTTAACTAAAATAATATTAAAACAAAATATCTAAACACATTACTGTGTAGAATCGCTGCATTCGACTGTTTAATTATAAAAAAACCTAACGGATATCCAAGTAGCCGGTGGGATGTGGTTTTTGCTGCAATGCCCCGTTTCCCGCGCTCATTGTTGTTCATGTGCAATGCGTTTTCCTTCGTTGTATTTGTGCGTAAATGCAGTATTTCTTTGTTATACAGAAAATCTTTCGAATCTTCACATTAATATCTGAATATTTAAAAGATTCGAGGTTTGTGTTGATTTAAAAATCATTTATCCTCGTTACCGGGAAAACGAGAACTCCGTCCGTTCGTAATTTGTTTAGGTAATTTAGAAAGTGATAGATTTCAGAGTGAAGGATTCTCAGACATATGCTTGCTTTTACGTAAATTAAGTGCAAAATTATAACCAAACACAATATAATTGTTTTATTGTAAATACGAAAGTTCGTATGGATGGATGTTTTTTTTTTAATACGTAGCAAAACATCTTAACGGATATCGATGAGTCACAGATGTAAACCATAGTCTGAAAGAATGCCTACTGCAATTTATTTTATTTCGCGCGGACGAAGTCGCAGTCAAAATCTAGTACATCGATAATCTCGTGGTAGCACAACACTAGTTATGCAACATGAATTAGCGTTTTCTGTTGTTTAAAATATTCAATTACAGACCTTGACCGTAATTTAATTTTTTTTAAATTGATTTAAGAATCTATACTGGTATAAAAATGAAATATTTGTATTTCTGTATGCATTAAATGAAAAAAATTATTATGAAGATTTCATATATAAATGCGAAAGTTGCGGGTTTCTGTTTGTCATAGATGTAGAGGATAGTCTGGAAGAACACATAGACTGTTTTTTTTTTTTATTCCACGCGAACGATGTCGCGAGCAACAGCTAGGACTCAGTATATTTGTGCAGTTACTATTGTTAACTGTAATTGGGGTAAAATTAAACAATAAATTTAGTACATTATAATTTATTACAATATCTAAGCAACTTACTCGCTAATGTAAAAGCTGAAGAAGTCAAACATAACTTTCTTGTAAAACCAGCCGGCGTTCAACCTAGCGCACTAATTGGCACATTGTACAATAACATTGCACAATTGTAAACATTCTGTTTATAAAATCGAACAATGTGAAAGCACAAAGAAAATTGTTAGTGGAGGACATGAAAATTTAGTCATACATTTTGTATGAATTTAAATGGAAAAGCACAAAACTAGGAATATAATTCAAAATATAAAATCACTGGCTTATTCATGTTAATTGTGTCTTGTTTGTATGAATACTGTGTGAGGTGTGTGAGGTGTGTGAGGTGTGTTAGCCCATCATGGGGCGGCCCATTCCGCGGCCGGGCATCTGCGGCGGAGCCTCACTCTTCACGTTTTTAATCGTCTCATCTATAGACAGTATCTGTAACAAATAAATCAAAATAATTATTTAATTCTTAAAATTCCAGGAAACCAGTGTTTTTGAATAATTCATTCTTTAAAAAAAAAGCTCTACACTTACGACAGTCTTTAGGCTAAATATTTTCACGCTATTAAACTTAGGGAGTTAATAATTAAAAAAAGAACACCATCTGAGAAAGGGACATAAACTACAAGCTACCAACATTAAGAAAGCAAAGTTACAATGGTAATTGTAATTTTGACATTTTTAATTAAGAATTTGACAAATGTAAACAATAAAGTTTACATAATACATCAATTGTGCATTTTACAGTTAAATTTGCATGATACTCTGTGAACTATGATGTGATGTGGTGGTATGTGGTGTGATGTGATGGTATGTGGTGATATGTGGTGGTATGTGGTGTCATGGTGTCATAGTGTCACCTGTGTGGCAGCCTCGCAGGCGGCGGTGATGGCATTGATCTTGACAACCGCGGGCTCCCAGACGCAGTTCACGTAGTTGTCAGCGATGTCCTCCTTCTGGATGTCGATGCCGTACCACACGTCACCTACACACACACACACAAATGGGATATAATTTTAGTATAATTTAATATTTGAAGAATAAGTAAATAAACAATAAAAACTTTAATAAAGATTGCTTTTAAGCATTTTGCACTGTTTTTTACTGTTTTGTTGAGTTTTTAACACTGATCTGCTTTAATGACTAATGACTCGTATCTCAGAATTTAGCCATTTAAGATGCAAATGGCTAAATTCCGAAATACAAGTATTTACTTAGGATCAACATGTAATTTTTATAGACTTTGACTTGATAGATACTAATTTGTCTATTTATTTAAATGTATCGTTAGAAAAAAATGTATTTCTTGTTGTATATCGTATGTTAATGTTTGATGCGACTAATCTTAATGTATAAAGTTTTGTGTTGCAAAATTTGCATTCCAAATATACGACATAGCCATTGGTGGTGTTTCTAGTGTCTCGTGCATTGCTAGTGTCTCGTGCATCGCTAGTGTCTCGTGCATTGCTAGGTTTTCACGTATCGCTAGTGTCTTGTGCATCGCTAGTGTCTCATATATCTAGTGTCTTATGTATCTAGTGTCTCGTGCATCGCTAGTGTCTCGTGTATCTAGTGTTTCATGTATCGCTAGTGTCTCGTCTCACCGGCGTGATGCCGCTGGCGCAGCTTGTTAAGCAGTCCAGTAGCGTCGAGCCCAGCGTTGTCTGCAAGCTGTCGCGGTATCGCTTCGAAAGCGCGCGCGGCCGCCGCCACCAGCAGCTGCTCCTTGCCGGCCACGCCTTTAGAGTACTCGCGGAGGTGTTTAGATATCTCTATGTCGATTGCACCACCACCTGCAAGTAAACAGATATAGGAAACTCCACTCCACTTTGGTATTTAAATAAATCTTTTTTTCTGATAAATGACGATATCTAACAAAACCATAAAGTTTAGCATCTTCGTAGCAAATAAACTAAAAAAATATTGGTGCAATATCAAAATATCTTTCATAGTTTTTTTTCTACATTATCTTTGTTTTATGTGAAGATTTTTTTCCAATTTATTTACCCATTAAGTTTGTTAGCGTAAAAATATACAGCCTGAAGCGTTTGGTAAGTGTAGGAATTTTTATTAAAGAATTTTTCAACATATGCTGTGATTGCTGACATCTTACACCACGAATTAGTGTATTTCACTTTATACTAATATTATAAAGCGTAAAACTTTGTAATAACTGAAAAACAACTAAGCCGATTTTAAAAATTCTTTCACCGTAAGAAAGGTAATTTATCTGTGAGTAACGTAGGCTATTCTTTTCATTTCTTTATTATAGTTTTAAAATTTCACGCGAGAGGCTTTGCCAGCAAATAAATTATATTAGTATGAAAAATGTCTATTTGTGATACATTACCCGCGACAACGGCATCATTCTTGATAGTTCTGCGCACAATCATGATGGCGTCGTGCAGCGAGCGCTCCGTCTCCTCCAGGAACTGGTCTGCACCTCCTCGCAGCACCATCGTGCACGCCTTCGCAGCCGGACATCCTGCACACAACATACTTATATTAAAAACGCTTATTTATTAACAATTGCACAAATATTACAATAAATATACTGAAACTACGCTACTATTTGTGAAAAGGCAGCCTTTGCTTGAAACACTGAGAAAACATAAATGCCAAAGTTTAGATGGAAGGATTACAAAACTACTCAACATGATCGATATTTTTTTATAAATTCCGCACGAGTTCGAGGGCAAAAACTAGATTATGTAATTGAACATAAATACATTTCAATCATACTAAATTTATATTACTATATAACAACTATTCCAATACAATATTTAACAACTTGTAAAGTCTAAATTCTAAATATAATGTACTATATGTAAATTCCCTCACCCTCAGGACCATGTTTTATTCCACCTTGCATACAAAATATTATTAAAATTTGTTAAAATATGATAGTTAACAGAAAAAAAGAACTTTTATTGACTACTAAGCATTGTTATTTGAAAGCCTTTTAAAAAACTACTATTGGAACTAAAATTCCTGTACAATACACGCTTTTAACACACTTTTTCAGTGCCTTATAGATAAATCCATCCCAATTTATCTATAATACAACTTTTTTAGGTTTTTTTTATATCTTAAGATGGCAAATGGGCAAGCGACCACCTGAATACACTAAAGTGGCGAAGCGACAGCCCACAGACATTGCATTGCCTACCCTTAATCGACGGATGAGACAAACATAAAGATAATATTTCCCCTTTTTATATATCTTCATCAAATTCACTTTCCCTTTCTTTAAAAGTGGAAAGACTAAATTGAGGCCTCCAGCACGCACATTCATCAGACTCTAACAGTGGTAGAGCCCGCTTTAATATCTCACAAATGTGTCGGCTCGCCCCCAGCAATACCACGACCACACAGAAGATAGGCGTGAAATGGAAGAAATTCC
>NW_013525202.1:135643-146550 GCF_000836215.1 Papilio polytes
CGCACCACCTGATACCTTCTTGATGCCTAAAATATAGAAAAAGCGTTAAAAAAGATTATAATCAATTGAACTTAACTAAAATGTATATTTACTTAAACTAATTTAGGGGACAATTGGTAACAAGCATGTGTTTATTTTCTTTTTTTAAACGATTCTACTTGTTATAAAATAACCAGAAAAAAAAATTGACTCGAAAATATTCAACCATTGAGCTAAAAATAATAAAATAAAATTACGACCATTTTCCAGCGACTAAAACGCGACCAGTTGTCATGAGACAATTGACGTCAATCGTCTTATTCCATTCATAACATACGCTCAGATGTCACTTCGTTGTAAAAAAACAACAAAGTCAAGGTCAAAAAGTCAATAATCGATTCATTTTTATTATTCCTGGTACAAATAAGTCATAATTAATAATTCTATTCATTATTTTTTTTATTTTAAGGTTGGTTTTACATTTAAAAAAATCTATGCAGTAATGTTTTTATAGTTATAAAATATACTTAAATAAAGTTTGGTACAATTTGGCGTCATGCATATTGCTTATTCTAACCAATCATGTCTAGAGGCAGCAGCGGCGCGTCCAGCGCCAGTACAGCATCCACCACGATCTTGGAGAAGTGGTCCTTCTGCTGATGGATCAGCTTGGAAGACATCGCTGTCGACGCGCACTTACGAAGCAGTTCCCTGCAATATACAATAAATATATTAAAACTACTTGATTTTATATTTTAATCGTTAAGGAAATTTTTAAATTAAATACAGTAGTAAGAAACATCCATACATCTAAACATTTGCATTCATATCTTACTAATATTATAAATACGAAAATTTAGATGGATGGATGTTTGTTAGAGTTTGTAGCCTAAATGGCTGAACGGATTTTGATAAAATTTAGCATAGATGTGGAGGATAGCCTGGAAGAACACATAGGCTACTCACTTTTATTTTTTTTAAATTCCACGCGGACGGAGTCGCGGGCAAAAGCTAGTTTATCTATATATACAAAAAATTAGTTCTTATCTTTACTAGTATTATAGAGGAGACTTGTATTTTTTTATGTATTGAACTACTGGGACCATTTTAAGATTTCTTTCACCATTAAAAAGCTTTCTTTAAGGAACATCTTACTGATATCATAAATGAGAAAGTCTAGATATATTTGTTAGATGCAACCTAAACTGCTCAACGGATCTTGATAATTTTCATATATAGAGGATAGTCTGGAAGAACACATATCCTACTCACTTTTGTTTGTTTAAATTCCATGCAGACAGAGTCTAGGCAAAAACTAGTAGGCTATACTTTTTATTATTTTTTTAAATATCACACGAACGTAGTCGCGACCAATATGCAGTAAGTAGTAAGATATAAGATGGTTACAAACCTTTGTTCTTCAGGTGACTGGCATTCCACCTTCACAGCCAACTCCTTGACCCTCTCAATAGCGAGTCGTGCCGCCGTGCGCAGCGCCTTGATGATGATGCGAGGATGCACGCCTGGTAGGGCACACGTTATAAGTAAACGTGTATGGAGAAGTATGTATGTAGATTGGAGGTTGCTACTCATATGTATTACAATCCTCATGGATATCAGTAATTGGATCCGTTTGTTTTAATCATTTAATCTGTACTATTATAATAAAGCGTAAACACACACTTATTTGTTGCCTAAGATGTCAACAATTACACCATATTTTTGAATAATTTTTAATAAACAGCCCTACACTTACGTCATGCTTTAGACTATATATTTTCACTCCATTAAACTTAGGGGGTAAATATTTTGGATAAAAGCCCTAATGTGGGAAAGAGAACATAATTTGCTGCCAACATCAAGGAAGCAAGGTTGTCATCATGTCATGTCATTTTGACATTTGCTATTGATAATTTGACAAAATAAAATAGAATTTTCAAAATTCCTTGCGGATGAAGCCGCACGAGAACAGCTAGTCTTACTGATATTATAAATGTGAAAGTTTAGATGGATGTTTGTTAGAGTTTGTAGCCTAAACTACTAAACAGGTCTCGATAAAATTTGGTATAGATGTAGATGATAGTCTGGAAGAACACATAGGCTACTTATTTTCGTTTTTTTTTAATTCCACGCGGAGTCGCAAGCGAAAGCTAGTAAATAAATAGAAATTACTTACTAGCTATAAAAATCAAACTACAGGATAATTTTTGACATTTTCGTAGAACATTTTTAGGATTCATCGGAATAGTAGGGTAAAAAAATTAAAAAAACTAAACATGGAATACGACCTTAAACTGGCATGTCAGCTACCGGTACAATGTATACAAGCCAGTAAAATCTAATATCTATTTACAAGACATGTACTTGCATTCCAGTTAATATGACTGTAATTTGCACATGCCAGTATTATTCATGCAAGTATTCTTTCATTGTCTAAAAAAGCACAAATTCAGTTATATAGTACATAATTCTGTGAAATATTTAAAAGCTTAGCAAAATAAATTCTTACCATCTTCAACAAAAGGTTTCAACCTCTTCAGCAGCTCTCCGGCGAGGATCACAACAGATGTGGTGCCGTCACCAACCTTGAGTAACCACACAAGTCAACATTAATATTATTTATTAAACAATTAATACAATGTTATATTTCAAAGAAAACCTCATGTCTACTATCAAAATCCACATACAATTCAGTAATTGGATCCGTTTGTTTATAATCATTGGTAACAATCTTACTAATATTATAAATGCGAAAGTTTAGATGGATGTTAGAGTTTGTAGCATAAAGTTGTAGAGAACATCTGGAAATTGTCTGGAAGAACACCTAGTCTACGATTGTTTTTTTTTAATTCCACGCGGACGGAATCGAAGGCGAAATCTAGTTTCTACATGAATAAAATTCAGGTCTCAAACTTGAACTGTTTAGCTACAATTCTTTGAATTTATAGGAGGTTATAAACAGCATATCGCTATCTCTGTGCGGAACGCGCAAGAATGTGTGACAGAGAAAATCACCTCTCACTCACTCTCATTATAATTAACTATTAATGTCTCTTCCGGATTGGTCAATAAACTTAGTTTTTAATTGGTGTACATATTTTAGCCAATAAGCACATAGTAAATAAACTGTATAAATAGTTACAGTTAATACAGACATTACAAATCTGGACTCCGTGTTTTATTCTTCCCGCAAATATCGTCAATAGTAAAAGCCTCCCACAAGTTAAATTACAAAAAAAAATGTACAAAATTATTAATATTCACTCACCTCAGCGTCTTGAGACTTGGCGATGTCTACGAGGGTTTTGGCTGCGGGGTGCACTATATCCAGTAACTGGAATATTTAAAAAAATAGTCAAATATACAATTTTAATATCTCTATAACTGTATAACTAACAATATATTGTCATATTCAATTTATATGACAATTTTATTTACACTTCCTTATTTTGAACTTACTACGGTACAACCTAAATCTAAAAATTTGCCTCATAAAATAAAATTATCTACATAAACAAATCAGTAATTGGATCCGTTTGTTTTAATCATTGGCAAATAAAATCAGTTATATAACATTATTTAATTATTCTAATTCTTCAACTCAACAAAACACGGAGAAGTGTCGCTTTTGACGGATGGGACTTATACCTCTTTTAAATTTAGCCAGTACCGCTGCACTGGAATAAACTGTACGTACTCGCTGGCGCCTTAGTGTTTATATAATGTCAGTGTTTATTCAGCTCTACTGGCATATTGTAAACCAAGCATTTTTTAAAACTAAAGTATTAGTACATTTTTTTGTCCATTATAATATTTTTTTTACTATTTAAGCACTATAGTCTGATGATTTGGAGTATGTATTACCAATCTTGTGGTCAAAGGTTTGAATCCCGGCACGACTATTGTGAACCAAATCCTACCACAAGCCTATAGCTTAGTTGGAATGGTTAAAGGAAATATTAGTAAATTAGCAAAAATCTACTGATACTTTGTGTTAACACACAAAAAATTGAGTTCTAGGCTAGCTATTTATTAATGTTATAGTTTATAAATTTAATGTTACCTTCATAATAGTGGCCCCATCATTGGATATTACAGCTTTTCCATTGTGGTCTACAATCAACTTGTCCATACCCCGGGGGCCCAGGGTAGTGCGCACCTGGGGAAAGATATTTCATTGATCTATACTATTATAATAAAACGTAAACATACACTACTTTGTTGCCTAAGATGTCAGCAATTACACCATATTTTCGAATAACTCTTCTTTTAATAAAAAGCCCTACACATATGTCACACTTTAGGCTACATATTTTCATGCTGTTAAACTTAGGGGTAAATATTTTGGATAAAAACCATAAAGTGGGAAAGAGACCATAAGTTACTGCCAACAACAAGAAAGCAAGATTGCCATGTCATGTCATTTTGACATTTGCTATTGATAATTTGACAAATGTGAACAATAAAATGAAAATTTTATATGGATGAAGTCGCATGGCAACAGCTAGTTAGATGATAAAGAAATTAATACCCTACAGAGCTATTTTACTGTGTGAAAATTTATAGAATATTAGTGCAAATTGATGGCTCTCTTGTAAACAATCGTCAGTCACAATTTGCTATTTACACTGTGTTTTGTGTTTTTGAAAATTTAAAGGTAACAATAACAGAAGCAATGTGGATTTTGATTGTTTATTTTATGTTAATTGCATGCTTTTTTATACTGAATGTTTTATAGAATTTGCTATAGTTTCTAACTTTATTTATTACCTACAAAAATACATTTTTTCCAATCTATTATTATTTTAGATAAAATAGTGTAGCTTACCGCATCAACAACCAGCTGGCAGGCATTGATATTTGAGATAAGCTGAGGCTTGCCCTGCGACTGGTCCGTCCCCTCCTTCAGTACTAGAATCTGTGGTTGCTGAAACAAATGATACAAAGTTGATAACTTATTTCCTATTGTACCTTGATGTTTTGATTCGTTTTATTAACTTTTAACCTCATGTCTACTATCAAAATCCACATATACATTTCAGTAATTGGATCCGTTTGTTTTTAATCATTGGCAACATTATTAGCTAATTTTAAGTCTCCGCTGAGCTCCAAGCCTATCCTAAGTTAGATACATGTGCAGTTGTAATTAATTCAGAGAGAAATTACATTTATTCTATTCGTTTTGATACTTCTTATTACTACAAATTATAATTTAATCGTAAAGGTTAGATGTTTATAAGTTTAAATTTTACGAAAAAAAAAGGAGAATTAAGCGGGAATTTTGTGTCTGTTTAATTATTTGCATGAGATAAAATCACCTGTTAGTTATTCTTTTATTTAAAGCAGTAACTTAAGTCATTATTTCATAAAATAAAATCAGATGGCCGGTAGACATTGTTTTGATTCGCACATAGAATTTGTAATAAAAAGTTATAAATATTGTCATTGCACATATTTTGTCGACCACAATACAATAATTATGATACATTGTACGTCTACTGTTTATTTTCACTAAACTTTTCAAATTATTTCTCGATCTTTAACCTTATTTTCGAAACGTATTTTTGACATTTAATTTAACTTTAACCCATTAATATTATAAGCGATACCTAATTTACAAACTGAAGTAATTTTAATTAAAAAGAAAAGCACTAAATTTCAACGGATTAATGTAAAAATCTAAAATTTATTTACCATCTTAAATATTTTCTACTTTTCTCATAACACAAACCGTCACAGACTAAATAGATTTTTAGAAGACATCAAGTGACTAGACAACGACAAGTTACTATTTTTTTAATTGATTTAGTTTGTTGTTAATTTTAAAATAGTTAGGCACTTAAGTAAATAGGAACCTTGTATTTATTTAATGGTAGGCGAAAAAAGTAATATTAGTTTCCAAATCAATCACGATGGTCTCCACAATTGTAATTTTCAAACGGAACCGCCATTTTCTGTCTCCGTTTAATTAACATTTTAGAAACAAAATTAGCAGTATTAATTTTATTTTTACATTAATTATTGATATGACTGTTAGCCAGGTCCCAATAATGTTATTTATTACTAGGTAAATCTTTAAGCAAAACAATTTGAAAACATTCAAACACTTTGACACATTTAGACGTTTGACATAAGTTTGTCATTCTCTGTGGCAAGTCCAAATTGAAATTATAAGCATAAAATTGTTACGATTACAACTTTGCTCTAACTTACATACCATTTAACCAAATTCGTTACTTAATTGGAGCGTTATTCCAATAATTATTAGCATAAGTCTACAATGAGTCGCCAAGTGGACATAAAAGCGTTAGTTTCACACGTAGTGCGAGGAGATGGTATAAATAAATGTAGAATATGTATGGGAGACACTTCGGAAGGCCAAGTTTTTCTTGGCGATACAGTATTGATGGACGGGGATCAACCTGTAACTTTATCGGAGCTGCTGGAGACAATAACAGGAGTTCAGGTTAGTAACTTTATTATGTGTCAAAGTAATTGTAAACTGCGAAAAACGGAACGGCGTTTTGTTTGTCAGAAAAAAATGGCGGCAGATGGCGGTCTTCTTTCTCGAAAATACATTTATCATTAAAAAATTATCGCTTCAAATTATTGACTTTAAGGATAATCCTCTTAAAACTAACTCCTGATTTTTTTAAATATACGCAATAAACAAATTTTGCTGTACGAAATACCTGTGGGGTAAAATAAGAGTCTAAATACAGAACTTTGTTAAGATTTTAAGATACTCTACAGAATACGAAACCACAATCAAAAATATAAAACGTATTTTATTTTCATATATAGAAATAACCTAGAATAAATAAATAAATAAGAATAATAAACTGCAAAATATATTTAAAACAATTAAAACTACAGCAAAATACTCATTACCAATCTCTTATCACTATGTATGGTTGGCAAAGTATATACTGCTCTTTCATAAATGTATCGGCCGTCTGAATTTACTTAAAGCTTGACCTCTTTCAATCAATCCATCAACACTTCTATTTTTTTACACATAGAATTGTAAGGTTTTCTAGTTTGTGATTATGCCGCCAAAATACTATTGCATATATCCTATTCAAATCACATAGCAATATGTTATCTAGAATTGAATAATGCAAAATGTATTTGTGCCCTTTTTAAACCATTATATTACATTTAATACAATATTTTATAGTCATATAAACATGTTATAATTTTACCAAACCATAGATTGGACAGTTTTTGTAATAACTATACTGCAACTTAGAAATAAATAAAAAAAAAATTTCATACAAGAATAAATGTATAAGATATTATGTATTACAAACTTATTCGTCTCTGAATAATCAACATTTTAAACCTAAATATACTCATTTTTAACTGAATGGTCAAATTGTAAGTAAGAACTGAGTCTGTTGCGGGTTTTAGCTGCATTTCTTTATTAACCGAGCCATGTGGAATAATTGCCATACATATCAATAAATTCTTTACTAATAGGAAGCAGATGTTCTGTTGGTTTATATTTCTAATAGTATCTACATTTACAAGTATGTCGGCAGTAGAGCATCAGACATCCTTATTCCTGAACACTCAATGGTTTTTACTGAAACTACACATCAGAACAATTGTTTGTTCCCAATTAATATTATGATTTTGGTACATGCAGATTGACAATATGATTAACAATTTCATACACAAAAGAATGGATTAGAAAGAAAATATGATGTATAAGGGTTCGGTGGTTACAGATGGCGATCGATGAGGACTTGCCTGTCAACTTATGCTCGTTGTGCTCCATGTCCGCGTTAAACGCAGCCCATTTCCGCACCGCCTGCAGGCGTGCTGCCCACAAATGGGAGACTATTGTACAATTGCTGGCCAACATACCACAACACGCTAAAGATAGATCACTATTCGCATTAGTAGAAGAAGACCAGATGGTCCTTCTAACTGATTGTGATAGTATCTCTTCAAGTAAAACAGCGGCTTATAAACTAACAAGAAAGATGAGGAATATACAAAACTCTGAGAATGTTAAAACATGTCAAAAACAACGTTATGAATGTCCAGATTGTGGCAAACAGTTTGGCTATGTCCACCAATTGTATCGACATTTAAAGGAATCGACAGATTTAAAACGTGCTTGTTATATTTGTGCGAAAATCATGAATAGAGATGAGTTAGTGAGACATTTGAAAGAACAGCACAATCAGAAGCCTTATGACTGTAAAAAGTGTCCTGCTTTACTGCCTTCGTATAATAAATATGTTCAGCATTTACGACAAGCACATTCACAAGGTTCTTGCACTTGTGGTGACTGCGGACGGAGTTTCAAGACTGCCAATAGTTTCAGAGCGCATCTCTCAGTACATACGAAAAAGTCTTGTCCGAGCTGTGATAAGGTATTCCGTAACCAAACTTGTTATTTGTACCACGTGAAGAAATGCTGTAATTTAGAAAGAATAAAGAGTCATAAGGGTATGTTGGAAGTGAAGAATAAATGGAGTGAGAAGAAGGTAAAAGTGGGTTTGCGAGGAAGGGTCGATACGGAATGTATCTGCGATTATTGTAATAAGAAGTTTGCGGGCAAAAAGTTTATATCAGCTCATATACAAATAGTTCATATGAAGAATACGCACAGTCCATGCGTTTACTGCGGGAAGTTCCTCGCTGCGGCTCACATGTCAGAGCACGTAAAGAAGCATCAAGATTTGTCATTCAAATGTGACCTTTGTGGTATTGTTCTAAGGACTAAATTAGGTTATATCCAGCATTTACGTTTGCATAGTGGTGAAAAGCCGTACCCGTGTAGATATTGTAAGGAGTCCTTTTCGGCGTCCTCCAGACGGTCGGAACACATAAGGAAAGTACATAAGAGTTCTGATATAGTGTTGAAATATGAGTGTAGTAAATGTTCAGCAAAGTTCCGACTACCCTACATGCTGAAGAAGCATATGTTAGGTCACAGTGAAAGACAAGTTCAATTTGAATGTTACGTGTGTCACGAGAAATTCAGTACCTCCTCAACAATGCTGAAGCATTGCATGTTACATAAAAATACATAAAAACATCGAATGAAAAGTATTTAATAGTTGATTTGTGTTGAATAAGGTGGCGTAAAACTTTTTGGAATAATAAAAATGATCACACATTTTTGGTATAAACGAATTTAAATCTAACTACTACTGTAATGAATGTACTAATACTAATTACAATAGAGTGGAGTAAAATAAAGTAAATGGTTTGATCGCAATTTTATAAGATCTCCCATGTGATTTATTAAGGAAACTCAAAGCTCGTTCACATTGCATGACAAATTTTGTTTTAAACATAAGAAGACTTGGTGTAGAGGAGCGGGCTGACAGATCGCCTGGTTTCAGGTGGAGGAGGCGAAGAGTTTGCCGCGCGGAGTCTGTTCCTCATGCACACAGATGACGCTCTCGGCGGCGCATTTCCGTAATGTCTGCCACGAATCCGCTAACCAATGGACACGAGCCACGTCTATCCTCAATTCTATACCACCTCAACTATCTGAAGAGAAAGCTTTTTTCTTAATTTATAACAAAGATGCCATACTTAAAGATAATAAAAGTATATCGTCTATATCTCATGCTATTAGTCGACTAAATCAAATAACACAAGAGCCTATCCTCACCAAAAGTCATCGACAGAAATCTTTTACAAAAGGTTCTCCCTGGAAATGCAAAAGTTGTGGCAAGAAATTTCGATTACTATACACATTGAATATTCATCTGAGAATGACCACGAATAGAGCTTGTACACACTGTGGTCTAATCATTAACAAGAAAAGGTTGCATCAGCATTTGAAAAGAGCACATGGTATTCTTCTGTTTCACTGTGACACATGTCACAGATTATTTAAAAAGGCATCGGAATTGGATTTACATATACAAACAGCGCATAGCGTGATATCATACTCGTGTCCAGTTTGCAAACAAGGTTTTGTAAACGAAAGAGCGCTAAGAGCACATAAGTACGCTCACACACTATTTAACTGTCTATCTTGTAATAGTAGCTTTGAGAACTTGAGGTGTTACAGATACCATATTGGTCATTGCCAGGGGTCCAAAGCACCGCCAGATTCGTTATATGAATGCGATTATTGTGGGTATAAATACATAAAAAAGGATTCTCTAAGAAGTCACATTCAGAATAAACATTTGAAAGTATTACAATTTGTATGCCAGAAGTGTGGCAAGAGAAGTACCAGTCTCGCTCACCATAAGGCCCATGAAGTAATACACAAGACTGAAAGGGAAGTTTTCAAATGTCACTGTGGTGCAAAATTGACAACACAGCTCGGTTTCAACTTGCACCAAAGGATACATTCAGGTGAAAAGCCTTACGAGTGCAAGATATGTGGGGAAAGATTCCTGTCAACGTCCAGACGTCTGGATCACATGAAGAGGCGACATATGAACACTGAGGATATGCCCCATAAGTGTAGGGAATGCTCTGCTAGTTTTATAAGACCTTCATTGCTCAAGAAGCATTACAAAGTAGTACACGGTGTCTCCAGTTGATTTTTAAAGATTTTTTATACGGCATACTTGTGGATTTGTTCCAGGTATTGTCAAAAACTAAAAGACTATCGACAGAAAACAAACATTCCTTGACTTGTGTTAACAAAAATAAATACATTTTTTCTTTTTCATTTCAGATGACAGAAGACGATTTCTGCCCGCGTGGTATCTGCGTAACTTGTACAGACGCGGGCATCAACGCATATGAGTTCCGAATGCTAACGAAGAATTCTAACAAAGTGTGGTCCAACTGTGTGGACAATATAGATAAGGTTATCGACAGCGGAAAACCACCTAATTCCCTGTACACCATAATGAGGGAAGACCTATCAGTTCTGACCGTTAACAACTTTAAAGGCGACTCAAAATCTCTGCTGGATCATCTCGTCAATCGTGTTT
>NW_013525202.1:147286-157156 GCF_000836215.1 Papilio polytes
ACGAATGTCAGTCTTGTGGGGAAAAGTTCATTTCTTCATCGCGCAGATCTGAGCATGCGAAGCGTCGTCACGGGTTAGGATCTAAACTGCAGTGTATGGATTGTTCCGCAACTTTTGTGAGAATCCACGAGTTAAAGAAGCATATTCTGAAAGTGCACGGTACCCATATTTCTGATGCGTCGTCAACTACACGAAGATAGCATACAGGAATAAAGGGTATTTTATGTGAATACCGTTTGATATATCAGCTCAAGGAATAATGAATTGAATTGTTCAAATTTGTGTAAAAAAAACTTGAGCACCTTGTGTCAGAGAATTAAACGATACTTAGGTAAAAGTAATTATATTTTAGATATAAATTATTACTTATTATTATTAATGGATATATATTTGTAATTTATCTTACATGATTTAAATAAATACCATAAATATGTTTTGTGTCACACCTTACTTTTAATATTATAAATGCGAAAGTTTGGATGGATGGATGTTAGAGTTTGTTGCCTAAATTTGTCATAGATGTAGGAAAGTCTGGAAGGACACATAGGCTATTCACTGTTTTATATTTTAATTCCACGCAGACGGAGTCCCGGTCGAAAGCTAGTATTGATGTAAATATTTGTAACTTGTGTCTGAGTTAATAGTGACTTTGGCCCTGTTAATAAATGCAAGTTATTTGCTTGCTAATTTTATTATAATATTACTATATTTGTCTTCTTGCTATTTAATAAAAATTCTAAAACAATAGGTGGATTTATTTCTAAACTAGTTGTAAATGTTGCTATATGTAATACTTTTTAGAGTAAACTTGAATATTTTATTAGTGTAAGTAATAAATTGTTTAAAAGACTTTGTTGAAATATATGCATATAATTAACTTTAATATAATATGGGCTCTAAGCTTTAAGATCTTCAGTTTTTACTGATGTGTACATAATTAAAACGTTTGTGTAGCAGTATTAAATTTAAAGTAACAATTTTAATGTTTCCTATATATTAATGTCGTGCTAATAATTTCAATAAATATTCCACTACAATTCCTGCTTTTATTTACACCAGAAATAAATCTGTAAACCTTATTCATGCGATGGAGCTTACAGCATGAGATTTTCATTATTCCTAATCCCTCAAAAATTTATAAATTGTAAACTTGAAAATAGCAGTCAAAACTGAAACTGCTGCGTTTTGTTCCCTTTTTTATCTGAGATATATTTAGGATAACCTGTGCTGGAGCGATAATATTGACATTGACATTTAAAGATACAAAATTGTTCTTATCAATTTATTTAAGTCTTGCCCTCGGTCTTTTTTAAATAAAATATTAATTAAAATCATGTCTTTTCGTAGTGATTTGAGGCAATTATTAAAGCCCTATTACTGGATTAATATATTACTCAGTATATCATACGTCACGTGCAAGAGAACCGGGTTTATTTGCAACTTTTTATTCCCTGATGTGGACTGTGAATTGGACAGCCGAGAAACGGAAATCCTATTTTTCTTAATTATTGTCGTTATGCTGAGGACTCGTAAGGCGGGGAGCGTCACCATGGTCAATTATTTATCCGCTTCTTTCGTTTACACTAAGATTGCGAACCTAATTCTTTGGTTTTACGCTGATGTACGGTGAGTGTTTGATTTTCATTTATTTATAATAGATATATACAACAGTTATCTAACATTTACAATATTATTATAAAAATTAACACAATTCTGATAATTAAGTTAACTATAAGTACATTCTCTATTAGAAAAGTACATTAGAACTAAGAATAGTACACATAGCTCAGTTTTAAATGAACATATGCAGGTTTTAATAGAAAAATAGTCTTAAACAAATTGATATTTCAGGTATGGCTTACCATATGGCGCAATCCTTATCTTAGGATCACTTCTCATCCCAGAGCCTACATACTCAGGTCCCGAGCATGTCACATACTTCCGTGGACTCCAGACATTGGAGGATGAGCTGAAGCGTCACAAGACTACAAACTGGGTGATCTGCCTGTACGCAGCTTGGCATCCGGCCTGCGTGAACTTTGCTCCCGTGTTTGCGGAACTCTCTGCTAGCTATGGACTCGATAATTTGAAGTTTGGCAAAATTGATGTTGGAAGGTAATTAAGGTTTAATATTTGAAAAATTCTTTACATATGTAGGTTTGGTGCTTAGAGTTTTTTCTGATGTTTTCAAGGTATCCCGAAGCAGCAACTAAATATAGAGTGCAAGATGGGCCTACCAGCCGACAGCTGCCCACTGTGCTGGTGCTCAATGAGGGTCAAGAGAAGATTAGGAGGCCCCAAGCCGATCACACGGGAAAACTACAGAAGTCGGTATTTCATAGACTTGTATATGTTTACTAAATACTCATTGTACTATTTATAAGTACTATTATTGGTTTAATATCATAATTTAACAATCACAGGTTCCTATTCTCCAAAGATAATATGAAAGCAGCCTTTGATCTGGACGGACTCTATGAGGAATGCAAGACAAAGTTAGCTGCTGTCAAAGCGAAGAAGACCGAAAAGACGGAGAAGACCGAGTAGACCAAAAAGTTTAGTTTTTAATGTTTAGCACAATATACAAGTTCTTAGATGACTATGCTGTAAAAGCAGTAGATATTAAGTTTATGAGCCATAATATTGTTTTTTTGCGATGTTTTAGTAAGTAATTTTTTAAGCATTAATAAAAGATCTGACTTTTTGTTAAGTATTTATATAGAAATTGTATTTATTTGATATTTTCGTGATTCCACTTTAAGCTTTTAAATGTGTACTAACTATTTTCTCTGTGAAAAGTTGTTTTACTGATGTATTTAAATAAAAAAATAAATGTTTTCGTTATAATGTCTTTTATTTCATTTGAAATATACAAACTCAACATTTCAACTAAAACTAAACATTTAGGGCCTTTTTTTAGTAACGGAGGGGAAATCTTGGGAAGATTTTTTTTTATAATATAAGGTGATAAAAGAGCAAGCGGCCACCTCAATCCACCGAAATGGAAAGCGACCGCTGCACATAAACACCCGCAATTGCAGATGCGTTACCTACCCTTAATTGACGGAGGAGGAGACCCACAAAAAGGGGGCATTTCCACTTCCTATGCGTCTCCTCCACCGTCAAATCCACTTTTCCTTTAATCTTAAGAAAAGGGTGGAAAAGGAAAGGGATTAAATTAGGGCTCCGGCACCACATTCATCAGACGAAACGCGGAATTACTTCCAATTCACGCCTGTTTTCTGAGTGCTCGTGGTATTGCACCGGGCGAGCCGACCCATTCGTGCGAAGATGTTAAAGATACCCTGTCTTTTATAAAAGATGGGTTATGTGAGATGTCTACGCACTAAAAACTCCCTCGGTGGCCTCAGGTGCAAATTGAAGGTCCCGGGATCTCCAGTGGAACGCACCGGTACAAACATTTAGGGCCTGCCCCAGGATATTGTAAATTAATAGCAATCTGTGTAAGATATGTGATGGAAATATCGAATTTTGTTTCTTTAACTGACGTGTAGCTATCTGAGCCTTTATCAGCCAGTGGTGGGACAGGCCCTAATACTTTAAAACAAGATTTTTATAAGACAGATATAAATGTAAAAAGAACTTAACAGTGGTAGAGCCCGCTTTAACATCTTAGCACTGCAGGGCCGGCTCGCCCGGTGTAATACCACGACCATACAGAAAACAGACGTGAAGTGGAAGCAATTCCGCGTTTTGTCTGATAAGTGTGATGCTGGAGGTCTAATTTTAGTCCCTTTCCCTTTCTACCCTTTTCATCATGGGAAAGTATGGGAAGGAAAGTGGATTTTATGGTAGAGGAGATGCATAGGAAAGGGAAAATATCCTCTTTATGTGTGTCTCCTCCTCTATCAATGAAGGGTAGGCAACGCTGCAATTGCGCATGTTTATGGGCAAAGGTCGCTTTATATGTCGGTGGTTTCAGATGGCTGCTTGCGAGTTTGCCACATTATATTATAAAAAAAATAAACACTTATTATTATGTTAATAAAAATACGGCAAACTTCAGTCTGTTAATATTTATTTGAAGCGATAATACAATTTATTTGGAGACTAAAGGATTTTTAACAACACATTTGTAAGACTATTTCACACAATTATCTTAAGTTATCTTGACATAAAACTTGAAAGTTCATTCCTTCTATCACAACTTAAACCGACTTCAAACATCTAGAATCTTCTAGCGCCTCATTTCTAAAGCGTTAAACAAAATCAAATCCCTTGAACAGTCAAAGAAATAATTCCCCTACCCACTGTCAAAAAACATTCAGAAAACAAATATTTTGCCATGAGTTTTAGTTTAGAAAGGTAGGGAATATATATCCTCAACTGTAAAGCATCATGCCTCAAAGTATAAACATTTCAAATATAACATCCAAGATATTAAACAACCAGAGGAATCTCGGCTTGTGTTCATTGTCCGTCTTCTTTGGTGATAGTTTCTCCTTTCTTTTGCCATTCATCTCTGTGAAAACAGACATGAACATGAAGCAAAAAATCTTACATCAAATCAAAACTTACATTTGCTAGTTTGAAGCCCAAACTGCTGAATGAATAGTCTGGAAGCACTCATAAGCACTTTTTTTTTCATTCCACACGGACGGAATCACGGGGAAAAGCTAGTCTAAGTATGAATAGGAAAGTTGTATTTTTGTGTCATGGAAAATCTCAAAAACTACTGGAACCATTTCAATAATTCTTTCCCAATTAGCTTTTTATAATAAGTAAAAGAATTATTGATTCATGTCTGAGTACCATTAACTACGGTTTTATTTGATTTTTTTGTAAATCCTGTGTAGGTGGTGTTGCTACTTCATTTATTTACAGAAAAACTGTTTCACTAATGATTTGAAATTAAAATAATGTTACATTTGAAAACTATTGGATTATTATTTTTAAAAAAAATGTAAAAAGTCATGTAAATTGCAAACAATATTCCTTGTCCTAACCTCTGAGCAATATTTATGTTTTTTATAGAACCTTAAAAAACTACATTACATTAACATGAAAAAAATCTTACCAATAAATTAAAAAAAATATTTTGATGTTATTTTAAACTGCCACCTACAAACATCAAACATTGTCTAAATACTGAACACTGAGAGAAAAAGAAACCTACAATATTAATTGACCTCTGTTGGATTACTCTATCTTAAGTTACTTCAAAGATTTTTAATATGTTGACAAAGAAAGGGACACATAAAGGAGGTTAAGAGGAACATCAAAGAAGTATATATAAGTTCACCTGTTCGTTCATTTCCATTACCCTGATGTGCCTTCTCTATAGCCAGGACCTGCTCCTCGCTGAGCACAGCTGAAGTATCCAGAAACACTTGAATACTGTACTCCGTTACTGAATGTGTCCAGTGACCAAACACTCCAATACCTATAAAGATATAGTTAGTCTATTATACTAATACTATAATTGCGAAAGTTTAGATGGATGTCTGATGATGGATGGATGGATGTTTGTTAGCGTTTGTAGCCTAAACGGCTGAACGGATCTCCATGAAATTTAGCACAGGTTTAGTGCAAAGTGGGGAAGAACATATAGGCTACTTTTTATCGCGCGAATAGTTACGGTTCCTGTGGGATTCATTAATTTAGTTTTTTAATGTTTACTCAATCATTCTGCAACGGTTCAACATATCTTATTGAAATTTGGCACAGATATAAAACAAAGTCTGGAGTACACATGGGATAAGCTTCATCCCCGAGATATAGTTCGTATGTTTTCTAATACCACGCGGACGAAGTCGCGGGCAACAGCTCATACTAATATAAAGATCCAACTATATTACATATTTATTAAGAAAAGATTTGTATTTATTTGATGCATGTAAAATTGTTAATGGGTCAATTTAAAAAATTCCTTCACTGTTAGAAAGGTAATTTATATGAGTAACATAGGATATGCTTTTTGTTATTTTTAAATTTGATGCCAGTGAAGTAGCAAGCAATTTAATATTTATTCATATTTATAATACTCAATTTTTCATGTTCAAAGTTACAATAACAAGGTAATATAACATACCAACTGGTCGTGGGAATTCCGCAGGTATGTTGACGATATCGGGCCCACATGTCACTGAGCTGAAGTTATTTTTATCTGTTTCATAACTCGGCCTAAAATATGTATGAAAAATTTGCTTTAAATACAATATACTATACCAAATTGATATATTTAAATATCAGCAAAAGGTTACTCATAAAAAAGGAGACCTAAACGTAAATAAATCATTCTAAATTTGAATATGACAACAAACCAAGAACAGGTCAACACAGCACGTTTGAGCCATTTTTTAGCGATATAAACAAAAAAATATGTAAACACCTTATGTTATCCGCTACATACAAGTCCGCGTCTCCAGATAAAGAGATCAGCTCCACCAGCAATGGTCCAGTGTGCCCTAATTGCCAATAAGAAAAATTGCCCGCACCAACTACACCAACAACTGTGTCTAAAAGCACTTTATCTATTTCTATTTGCACATATCCTGATAACAGCGATGATAGCGTGGAAATACAAATGATTCCTAATAATACTAAAATAAATTCTCTACGCATTTTTTAATTACACGTATTTTTAATAAAAACAGCGAAGTAAAACTTGACAATGACAATGACACTTTGAAATGACATTTCTAACGTCAAACAGTTTAGGGATGTAAATTGAATACTTTTATCGATTTAGTTATCAAACGAATCCATATTTAGAGGGACACTTGTCTTTCAACTCATTTTAGCTGTTACAAAATAACTAGTTGGCTAGGATTGTATAAAAATTCTACATACTTGAAAAAGGATATTTCTTATTATAAAGAAAATAAAAACACTTTGCTTATCTCAACAATCATTTATTAAAACCACTTTATCATGGAAAATTACGATTATCAATTGATGAAGGATGGAAAAACGTGAAACTTATCGTTTTATCCACATTTATCAGTAATTTTGTCATCAATGAATCAGATATGAGTCCATTACAAGTTAATCTCTTAAACCGATAAAAGAATGACGCTTATAGAAAGTAAATACGAACAAAATTTGTTTCAACGAAATGTTTTGTCATTCTTACTTGCATAAAAGTTATCTTAGATGGGAACACCTCTATAATGAAGAAACGATTGTTCTCAATGTTTCGAGTTTAAAAGAATTAAATTAATAATGCACTTCTTTTGCTTTATTGATCATTTTTCGGATTAATTTAAGCACATTTTAATTTATCTCCTTAAACGAACAAAGTCGGGAGGATTTCTAGTTTTTCAACACAAAGGAAACACGTCTGATTGCCCAGACATAATTCATAAGCAGCTTTGAAGTTTAAAAAAAATTAGAAAGCGTTTTGGACAGGTAGAATTTGGTTCCGTACAATATTACATTATTTACGCTTTATAAATAACTTGCTTTATTAATAAAAAAAACAAAAGTGAATAGCCTAAGTGTTCTTCTAGACTATCCTCTACATCAGTACCAAATGTGATTGAAATCGGTTTTAGCCCATTAGGCTACGAACTCTAACAAAATATCCATCCATCCATTCATCTAAACTTTCGCATTTATAATATTAGTATGATATGATGATAGCCCTGATTTTAAAATCTTTTCTAGACTAGTATACCGTAAAGCTCTACATAGCTTTTGGTTAATGGCCAATTAAAAAGCTTTCAGTAGTAGTTTTGAATTTTGAAAAAAAACCGAGTGCCCTCACTAATTGTCTCGTAAAAATGTACACAAATATCGAATATTCAGGAGAAGAGTAAAATTGAGAATAACCGTTTGTTTTGAAGTCGAAAAGGGAACCCTAAAAAGTGCGGCAAGCAGCTGGTTCCTGTACAACCTGTTCTTAAGGGCGTAGAATGCCGAGACGTCGGAACAGCTGATGGATTCCTGCTTTTTTGGGCACCTTATTGAAGTGTGCGAAAGAGATGTTTTACCTTTCAATAGCGGTTTTAACTAGTGGGAAAGAGATGGAACATTATTATCAAACATCGTGTGGGAGTCTTATTAGAAATGAGAAATTAAGCTTTATGGTTAAAAATATGAGTTTTTAAATAAAATACCATCAAAGTCATTAAATAAGTATCATTTTTTATACTTTAAAACATATTTTTCTCTAATATTTTCTTACTGAAAGATAGCTTCCATGACCACGACCACGGAGCAACGTGAATTTAAAATTAAATAAGAAACCAGGATAATTTAAAACAAAACTGCGCAGTTTTGTCACCTTGAAATATAACAACCAGGTATATGTAAATTTGGTATGCATTAATTCTTACTTGAAAAAGTAGACTTATACTTAAGTACGGAGTTAAAAATGACTTTTGATTATTGTTCCAAACTAGTTCTAAATTAAATTGGATATAATTATGGTATTAGAGCACTTATATGTAAAACGTTTATCTATAAAATAATAATACTTATATAAATATATAAGAAACGAAATGTATGTACTTACTACCCTCTACCTATTTACTTGACGATTTCTAAAAACCATACGTCACGTAGTCCTATGAGGTTATAATTCCTTGCTAATTTAAAATATACGGCTTTTATGTTATGATTTTCAGTAAAATTATCGCAACATTATATACTATATCGGTCCTGATAAATTGTGAACTCGTTTCAAAATAACAAAAACAAATTCTTATCGTTACGTACTAGAATACAAGGCGACCATTTGCATTAACTGCATAAATTGCGGATGACTGATATTGTAGGTTTTAGCTTTGTTTTCGTGTACTTCGACATTTGGTCGGGTTATATCCCCAACCTTCTTGTTTTCGTCGCTTCTTTTTTCTACCTATCGATAGGCACAGCTACTGCTGTAAAGGATGCCATACACGGGGCATTATTGCAGTTTAAATTGCAATCCAAGAATTTTTTATATAATCGATTTTTTAACGACTTATTATTTGTATTTGTATGTTCAATAACGACTAAAAAACGTAGCAAAAAATGACTAAAAGTAAAGAATTAACTGAAATCAATGGATTTAAAATAAGTTTTGTTTTTTCAAAACCGCAAAATTAAGGCTTAAAGAACATTTATTAACTTATTGGAATTTGTAATTATACCGTCATTAATATTGGTAATTATGGGTAATTAAGTCGGGTACATTCATCGTTTTTTAATCTAAAAGTGGGATATAATATAATACGAGATTACGTTAATTCGGGTTACTTAGGCTCATTACTGCTTTCAACGAAATACGACAACTACATAATTTGAAGAACCATGTAGTCACCAAAAAAAGATTTTTTTTTTTTTGTTAAGCATTGTTATCATGTTATTAGTAATTATCTTGTTATGGTTAAAAAAACATTAAAAACACTTGTTAGAACCACTTTTATTCAAAATTATACATCGAAAAAAATAAATAAATTAGAAAGTATGAAACACATATTTGCCCTTTATGATGTAATGTTTAGCCTGTAGCCTTTTTTGTATGGGGGAATCTTCGAAAGACATCCTTAGAAAAAGACAGGGTTATGTGAGATTTCACTTACTAAAACAGTAGTCATCTTTAAGTGAGACTTAAGATTTTATACCAAGCCTGGTATAAAATCTTTTCGTTATAAAAACATCTGCTTTTATATACTCTTAAGATTTGATTAGATTTAGATTTGATTAGGTATTTCTTCTTAGAACATATCTTATTGTTATAGTTTTGTCCATACTTGAAGTACTAAAATCTAGAAACGGCTTATCTCTTAAAGAAAGAAAGAAAATAATTAAAATAATCCTGTGCTACAATTTCTACTGATAACATTTGTATTGTGTTTATTTCTTCTTGGAAAATGTAATCCATGCAGTGGCTGGCTAGCTTTAAATCCCCACCGCGCACCT
>NW_013525202.1:158482-158728 GCF_000836215.1 Papilio polytes
GCGGTGAGAGACACCAGTATCCCAGCGCACTGCCACGCGCGCACCTCACAATATCAGAGCTTTAAAATACTTTATGGGGAAAGCCGCGCGTCCTTAATTCTAGTTGTAGATTTTAAAATTGAACGATACAGTGTAAACAAGAACATGTAAAAGTTGACAATTGGGAGATATATATGTTTGTACAGAGAGTTATATGATCTCAGCTGTGGGCCGTCGATGGCGAGTAGGGGCTTTCTGTGATGTACA
>NW_013525202.1:158743-179266 GCF_000836215.1 Papilio polytes
AGAAATGAGTATATTTCGGATTTTACAAGTTTTTTATAATTAGTTTGTAAAGTATACTTTAAGTGAAGATGGTGCGGCGACGTCCCACTTTGTCGTCCTAGGACCGCTCGCAGCAAACCTATTTCCCACCCTTTCCCATCCCGTTTTCCCGTCTTGTCCCAGGGCTCCTCGGAGCCCGCCAAATGAATCTAAGTTTCTGGCTGAACTTTAACGTCGTATAACGTCAACAAACTGGTTCCTCTTCATGAGGACAGTATTTTAGCGCAAGAAAGAAGATGAAGCAAGAAATCCATATAAACAAGACAACCGCATCTTATAATAAACTCATATAAGAAACTCAAATTGCCACCTCAAGTAAAAGTTATGGTAAGTTTTTTATATTTACAGGACATAAAGTAACACTAGTGGTGTGACTTGATAGCACATAAAGTAACACTAGTGGTGTGACAAGAACACCACAAAAGTCATTGTGTGGATCTGTTGGGCCACCAAAATTGTGGATGAAAGATTGAGATGGATGTGTGGTGTGACAAGAAGGGATAAGGAATTGTGTATATTAGAGGAATTTTTAAAGTAATGCCAGTGGTGGAGAAATTGAGAAGCAAAAAGTGGTATGTCCATATAAAGAAGAAAGTAAGTTTGAATGTGAATGGCTACAAAGGTAGAGGAAGACTGTAGTATGGATGGATTGTGTAAAAGAAAATGAGGCGTGAATTTAGACTGCTGATAAAAGATGTATGGAAGATCAGCTCGTAATGTGTTAACGCTATATGGACAAGGGTAAGTTGAGATCGGCTCAGTTTGATTTGTAACTGAATAGATTTACAATTTGTTGCTATGTAACCAACACTCTAAGTTATAAAACAGCTATAAGCTGCCAATTTAGTTGCTAAGTTGCATGTCTGCTTTGAGGCAGTTCAGAGCTGATTTACAGTTTACAAAACATGCAGTTAAATATTTTTTGGTAATCATATTGTTTTGAGGTTAACCTATAAAGGACGGTTATCGTGTTAAAATGTTTATATTCAGTGATTTATATGTTTAAATTATTCCAGATATAGATAATTCCAGTCCAGTGATTAAATTGGCACTATTTACAACTGGAATTTTTACTTTCGTAAAGTTTAATTTTTGACACTTGTAATTATTGAAATCAAAATTCTTTTGAGGTAAAAATTTAATTATAAAACTGATTAACAAGGAAAATATTGGCTAATTTGTGTTAGTTCAAACTTGTTTCATCTTGATTAATTTTTATTACGAAGAACGCATTAGTTTTTAATTTTCATAGTCAAACCTATTTTTTTTTTAAATGATTAAAGTTTTTTTTAATGCTATGTTGTTTTTGTGTTCCAATATCGGAGCACATGTTACAGGATTACTGTGCATTGGAGCATTTTACCAAAGCTGTGGCAACTGAAATCTGAAAATGTAAGAAGCCAGTGAATTGTACCAACTAAACCTAGTTACAATACACAGTTTAAATATACTAGTATTTTTATTTACTCGTAAGATCCTGTCATCCAGCCAGCATTTTTAACTAATAATTAAAAAGTAATTTAATTTCAGAGTGAAATTTAAAAAGATATTTAGAATAACCAATTAAAGTTTTTAAAAATAAAGTATTGGTTGTTGCTCAAGAGTTGATCTCATTAAAATTGCAACATGGTAATAGTTTCGCAGTATTTTATTTATAGCACACACTTGACCAGTTTGCACTCCGTAACTGGACTGGCATAATGTAAACACTGTGGCGCAAGTAATACAGTCCAGTGAGTGAACCAGACATGTACAACTCGGGATAATTTAAAAATTACGTACATTGAAAGCACGTGTTTGTGCAACTTTAATTATTTTACTTAACTTAGCTTTGACCTTGAAAACAATTGCACGTTCTGTCAATTACTTTTTTGTTTTTTTTCTAATGTAAAAAAAGTGAATGGCATTATTATTCCGGTATTAATAGGCCCCTATAAAAACAATACATTCAAAAATGGGAATAACATTACTAACATTTAGATTCCTTGTTATTTTAGCAAAACCCTTAATTTTTCAGGTTTCTTTGATAAATCAATATTTTTTTAATCTTGGTAATTTAAAAAAGAACTAAAGACCCTCAACTCTGGCCGCGGTCCGCGATAAGAATTCGGGTCAAAGTTGTTAATTGTTATTCGACATGATTTTGAAATCATAATGTATTTTAAACTTGCGTAATTTCTAGAAAGATGACTTTAAATAGCTTGTGCCCTGAATATTAAAAAATCTCGCCATTTAAAACATTTTATTTGTAAACTAGCTATGCGCCTGCGTTAAAATACTCACTGTCGACGTAGCTTTTAATTAGTAAAAGTATTATATTTTTGAAATCAGTCCAGTAGTGTGTTATTTCAAAACATACAAAAATACTATCTTTCATCTTTGTAATATTAGTCAAGAATATGGATGCAAATCAGAAAGCACGAAAGAGCGTTGGTAGCTAACTGGCTTAAGCAGTTTGCTTGTAATCTACAGGTCTTGGGTTCGAATCCCGCCGTGTACCAATGTGATTTTCGATTTGTCGAATTTTCATATGTACATAATTTACCTGACGTTCTTACGGTGAAGGAAAACATCGTGATGTACATATCGGCGAAGAAATTCAAAGATATGTGTGAAGTCAACCCGCAGTGCGGCGTGGTTGACTATGGCCTAGTCACTCTAACTTAGGGTAGGCTCCCCCTCAGTGGGGACGCCACCGGACTTTGGGCCTTTTTTTTATTTCGCGTTGTTTATTTTATATGGAAGTTGTTCTTACTTTGACATAACCTAAAAAGAGGTGTTCAAGAAGAGAGTGACTAAGATGTATGATAAAGTTATTTGGAGGACGAAAACTGGCGCAGACGCTACGGGAGTAGGATAAGAAGGAAGATGATGACCGCATGAGTTCTGAAATAGGGATGGGGAAAATAAAAACTACAATAATTGAGTCTGCATTATATAACAATATATTTATTAAAAATACTTTCAGTATCACAGATTCAAAATGTTTATAGAAAATTAACAGAAATTAGATATCTTAAAAAAAATCTTTCACAAACTCAAATTAATGTTGGGTTCTCATTATGCCAGAACAGATAGTGCTTACAAAAACTGGCAACACCCGTGATTAAATCAATGCCAGGCCAGTGCACTGGCATAGTGATAACTATAGTTTGTCTAAATAAGATAGATTCGTTTGATAAATGACACATGAAGTATCGAATTCAATTTGTATGAAGGGAAATGCCGTACTTAATAGACAGGTATCGTTGTGACGAAACAAACACGCAGCGAACTATTATCAGCTATCGTATTCGGTTTAAATAAAATTTAGAGGACAATTCTAGTTTTTTTTTTTTATATATATATGAGAAGGGGGCAAACGAGCGGCGGGAACACAAAGGTGGTCAACGACGCCCATGGACATCCGCAACACCAGAGGAGATAATTTTGATTATAGTGTAGAGAATTTAGCGATGACAATAATAATAGCAAAATCTATTGCGATTACGTACTGATGTAGTAGGAATAAATATTTATTTACTCAAAAACAATGGTTTTAATTCATAAGTTATAACTATAAATCGATTCCAACTTCTATTGGAATAAAAATCGATAAGATTCATGACTAATTTTACACAACCTATCCCTACTAAATTTCAAATGAATTGTCAAACTAATCTATCTTTTTTAGACACACTATAGAAACGCATAGTAAATTATGGTTTAAGAATTTAAACCAATTAACTATTGTAGGCACAAACAACAGTCATATAATGGAAATGCTACCAACAATTGCAAACCAAGATTAACTTCTAAAACGAAGTTTTTAGAATCATGACAAAAACATCGCAATACATAAATTGTATCGCATTATATATTCCCGAAGGAGTCTCTCAAGTTTTTTTTTACTGAAACCTCTTTTAATTCAACCTCCTTGCACACTTCCCAAATAGTTTAAGATAGAAGTAAAAAAGAAAAATGTGAGCTATTTTACTCAAAATACACATTTTTGTACTTGCATTTCAAGTATTTTATAACAAAATCCTGCTTGTTCTCTTCATTAGTTTACTAAAAAATAGAAAAAATCTTATTTACTATTAAGTCTTCTGTTTTTTAAAGATCATAATTTAGGCAAATCCCTATATTCATTGTTTATCGGTTTTGTGTCTTCGGGAACTGTTGGCTTGTGGTTTACTGTTGTATTAGGCGTGGAAACCCCAGATGCTGTGGTCGGCACAGTCATTATAAACTCAGCACCAGGCACCGCTTGTATAGCAACAGGGACGCCGTCTATTATAATCTTCCTCTCCTCTGTGGGTAGTTTTAACTTTGTCGTCATTATTAAATTTATTATATCCATTTGTAGTTTCATGCAAGCATCTTTCGGTACTTCTTTTAGTAACGAAGCTACGTAATTGCTGAATTTTTTTATTTGGTCGTCATTTTCTTCATGTCTCTCATTGTCACTGGTGTTCAGTTTGCTCAATTTGCTTATCTTCGCTGGCTTTACAGGAGTTGTGAAAACTCTGCTATTTTTTTGAGGTTTTTTGATCGTTCTTGTCTCTTCGTCTAAATATACAATCTCAGTGTACGGTTCGTTCTGATCATCGCTGTCACTCGATTCGTCAAAACCCTGGAGGATGAACTGAACTTTGTATTGAGGCACTAAGGGGACCTTTGACTAAACTATCGCACAACTCTTGTCGATTGTTTCGCTGCCAATACAACTGTCGGACAACTAGAAATCGTACATGCATATCTCATAGAAAACAAAGTAAGACAAAACAGTTTTTCGATAGTTTAATCAAAGGTGTGCCCTCTAAGAATTGTGATTACTGAAATGAGGGAAGATTTTCCTGACGGAAGAAAAGTTCCTCACATCGTGTAGGATAAGAAAATGTATTATTTTTATTAACTTGAATTTTAAAATCTAGGTTTATTTTATAATATAAGGTGGCAAGCGAGCAAGCGACCACCGGAATCCATCGAAATGGTAAGCGACCGCTGCCCATAGACATCCGCAATTGCAGACGCGTGTTCTTCCCTTAATCGACGAAGGAGACCCACATAAAGAGGACATTTCCCCTTCCTATGCGTCTCCTCCATCGGCAAATCCACTTTTCCTTCCCATCCTTTCCTCTTAAGAAGGGTGGAAAGGGAAAGGGACTAAAATTAGGCCTCCGGCACCACACTCATCAGACTGTACGCGGATTGCTTCCACATCTCGCCTGTTTTCTGTGTGGTCGTGGTATTACACCGGGCGAGCCGGCCTATTTGTGCAAAGATTAAAGCGGGCCCTACCACTGCTAAATTGGTGATTTTTAGCGTAATTGTTACCTGTGCTAATTTAGGATGGTTATTCTTCAAATGCTGCTTCAGGTCTTTGATGCGATGTGGCAGCGAGGCACGGCAGACGACGCAACGCGCACGTCCTCCCGTCTCCTTCTCGAAGAAACTCCAGGGATCAGACTCTTCGGTGGATTTGGGCTCATCATCTGTTAAGAAACAAGTCTTTTATTCTGTTTTCATGTCAATCTGTGTCTGTCACTATTATAAAGGTTACTTTATAAAAGTCATCATCACCAGCTCACTATACGTCCCCACCTAGGGGCTCGGAGCCTACCCTAATAAGGGGTGACTAGGACATAGTCAACCACGCTGCACTGCAGGTTGGTTGACTTCACACATATTTTTGAATTTCTTCGCCGATATGTGCAGGTTGCATCACGATGTTTTACTTCACCGTAAGAACGTCGGGTAAATTATGTACATATGAAAATTCGAAAATCACATTGGTACGGCGGGATTCGAACCCAAGACCTTTAGATTACAAGTTAAGTGTTCAAACCACTGAACCACTGACGCTCGCTACTTTATAAAAGTAAAGTTGTTAAAATTTCGGCTTAAACATTTCTAGACTCTGGGCGAATTCTAAAGATTGAGATTCATTTAAATATTTTAGGATCATTACATAAAATTAACATATTTGCAGCGCTATACATTTCTTTCGATTACGTTACAAATATTTTGCCTCAAAACAGTGTTAACAAGAAAATCAAGCAATACTAGAACATCGGCGTAGAAGTCCCGTCACTATCTGACAGCTGTCAATGTCATTCAGACGTGTTAGAAAAGCGCGCCATTGTAAAAACAGTTAATATTTAAGTACATTTTTACAATTAAATTAATGTATTTCTAAAGTTGGTCCCCTATCAAGTTCTCCGTAATAAAGTGAACGTAAGCGTACCGGAACATAAAACGAGTAAATACTATTCACGAGACAGGGAAGTTATCAGACGGTATGACGATGCTACAAGGAAATATCAACTCGACTGCAAGCTTGTGAATATTGCTGTCTCTTTCGTTCGCGTTGACATAACAGAGATAGCGATACAAATGTGACAGAAGTTTTATTATACGTAATGTTTACGGATGTAGGACAATCGAAAGTCAATTTATTGTTGATTTTGTTCATTGAGTGTCAACCCTGAGTATTGTATTGTCATATAGTGACTTTAAAAAGGTTAAAAAAAGTAAATATTGTATAAAATATTTCACAGTTGTATTCAAACATTAAACAGATGTTTTTAAATAAATTAAATAATCAAATAAGTCAACTGCTGTCACTAATTAGTTACAAAACAATTGATTCAACAAACGGTAAAAAAACCTTTGTGCATCTTTGACAACTGTTCTATCATACTAATATTATAAATGCGAAAGTTTAGATGGATGTTTATTAAAGTTTGTAGCCTAAACGACTGAACGGATTTCGATAAAATTTGGCATAGATGTAGAGGATAGTCTGAAAAAACACATAGGCTACTCACTTTTTTTTAAATTCCAGTCGGACGGAATCGCGGCCAAACGCTATATAGAGGTAACACTACTCGATTTTTAGTTGTGCAACTAAACAGTTGGTGATAGTGTCAAAGGTGCGCTGTTAAAATTGTTTTTAAAGGTCACAACAAAATCCGTTACACGCGTGACGTAACAACGTGACGTCACGTCAACTGTCGACGCTCGACAAACTCGGACTTTACGCTTCGTAAGTAGTGAGTAGATATGTTGGAATTGACATACGTAACACGTCACAAGTTTGGACAAAGGAAAACCACATTTTTTTTAAACAATTTACCGATAATATAGTTTTAACTGATATCAAAAGGTCACGTGTTAACACTTCTTTATTAGTTTACAAGTGTTTAATATATTGGAGAGGCTACGGCGTCTGTTTTTTAGCATTTCAGGTGAAAACAGCGTTTTGGCGCCATTACGTCAAGCGTCGCCCTAGTGAACTAATTTTGACAGTTCTTTCATTTTTAATTTTGTCAAAGAATAAAGATAAAGAATAAATAAAACAGTAATGTTATCGTTTGAATTTATCAAAGGCGAAATGTTTTATGATTCTATAATAAAAATAAAGAATGAAACATGTTATCGAGATTTTTCTTATGACTAAACTACATTTCAATTACTCACTGCGCTCTAAAAATAAAACTCGAGAAATTTCTCCCACGTATTGGATATTTTTAAATTCAACTTTAATAAACTAGTGCGACTGTATTTGGTTATTTGGAGATTTTTAATTGTTTATCTCTTTACATTTATAAAAAAAAAACATACAGACGAATTGAGTACCTCCTTCTTTTGGGAAGTCGGTCAAAAAAATATTCAAATGATTATTAACATAATGTTTCACGTACACAAAGCCTGTTAAAAACTAGAAACGGGTCTGTGAGTAACATTTGAATATAGCCTAAAAACAAAATAATAAACAGGTGTTAAATGTCGTAGTTTGTACTTATTTATAACTTTGAACTACCCACCTGATTCTTTAAGGTATTTCAGAGGATCGCAAACATAATGTTACAAATTTAAACCATGAAAAAACACATTCTTTGCGAATTACGCGTTTATCAAACACTACAGTTTTATATTCGGATGTTTACACACTAGAGCTAAAATTGTCATCAAGAAAACATTGTTTGGGCTTAAGACTACACTAAGTGGGTCACTTTAGACCTACCTTATAGGATACGAGCTGTTGCCTGCGACTTCGTCCATGTGGTATTAGAAAACATACAAACTATATAAATTACAAAAAGCTACGTATCCCTCGGGAACTGGACATTTCTCGGGGATGAAGCTTATCCCATGTGTACTCCAGGCTTTGTTTTATATCTGTGCCAAATTTCAATAACATATGTTGAACCGTTGCAGATTGATCGAGTAAACATTAAAAAACTAGATTAATGAATCCCACGGGAACCGTAACTATTCCAGAGATAAAACGTAGCCTATGTGTTCTTCTAGACTATGCTCTAAACCTGTGCCAAATTTCATGGAGATCCGTTCAGCCGTTTAGGCTATAAACGCTAACAAACATCCATCCACCCATCTATCCATCCATCCATCAAAACTTTCGCATTTATAATATTAGTAAGATTTTAACCAAACGCGATGGTCAATATTCAGTCAATATTCGCTACACTTGTAAAATATCAGTACTTCGTTATAAGAAAAATATCAGACTTAAAATTAAAAACAAAACACTATCGCTATAGTGTATAATCACCCTTACTTAACAACTGTCAAAATGGCCGTCACATTTGGCAACAGTCCACATGTGAGGGTTATCAAATTGTTTACACTAAGGACGGAAATAACAAGCATTTTGAGAGCTTATTTGATCAACTGAAATTAAATCGGTTCTAATTAGTCAAATGTTTCCGGTCAGTTGTTTTGATGTCATTACGGGAATATTCTAGATTTAAAAACCATGATTTCGTTACTATCGAGTATGTAAGACTTGGAATCAACAGAGTACAGAGGCAAAAACCTCACGCAAATGGAAATCCTTAGCTTCTACCTACACTCTCGAAATCTCTTTTTTTCTGTCATATCTATACTGTACAATTATTGTTACTTTATAATCTACATCAGTGATGTAGACAATGACGAAATTGGATAAAACATGCATTGACAAATAAAATCGGACACAGGAGCGGAGTTATGATAGCGCGTGCACCTACTAAACTATACAACTGTTGTCTCGCTTTGATTTTTATAAGCTTAAATGTAGCACACTACTCGATTTTTAGAGCAACCAAACAGTTGAATAACTGCGAAACAATCTGACAACATGCATGCGATAGCTTTACAAAGGTGCATCTGTTTTAAATATTCTCTTTCTACCAATACCGATATATACCCGTCTCTTTTTACACCCACGCTGTTTTTTATAAAGTGTTTGATATTTGACACTATATACGTCTGTTGATTGTTGAGTCTACTACTGAAGGGTGGTCACGTATTGTCATTACAACATACCACAACCGACTCCTGTAGACGTGCTTTTCGGCACACAACGCTATCTTTGTTGGTTAAGTTGTGACGTCATAACAGTTGCATATCGACTGATTGTATTCCTAATTCAAAAATCAAACAGGCCAGCTATTTTCATGCCATTAGTTAGCATGTATCTACTATTGCTATAGATAAATGTTACGACTTCGCCCGCGTGCAATTAAAAAAAATTTTTTTTTTTTATAACATAAGGTGGCGAACGAGCAAGGGGCCACCTGAATCCGCCAAAATGGCGAAGCGACCGCTGCCCATAGACATCCGCAATTGCAGATGCGTTGCCTACCCTTATACGACGGAGGAGGAGACGCACATAAAGAGGATATTTCCCCTTCCTATGCATCTCCTCCACCGTCAAATCCACTTCCTCTTCCCAACCTCTCCTTATAAGAAAAGGGTGGTAAAGAGAAAGGGACTTAAATTAGGCCTCCGGCACCACACTCACATCAGACGAAACACGGAATTGCTTCCATTTCACGCCTGTCTTCTGTGTGGTCGTGGTATTACACCGGACGTGCCGGCCCATTTGTGCTAAGATGTTAAAGCGGGCACTACCACTTTTAAAATTAAAAACATAACCCATGTTAATTAGTGATAACGTAGCTTTTTAATGGTGAAATAATTTTTGAAATCGTCCCAGTAGTTTTTGAGTTATTTCAATATGTACAAAAATACAAATCTTTCTTCTTTGTAACATAGATACGGTATGTAATAGGACATAGTCTATATAGTTTTTTTTTTCAACGCGGACGAAATCGCGGGCAACAACTGTAAAAGAAAGTATACCAAGTTCGTTAATTGCATTGCTCAAAATAACCAAGTAAGTATTTTTATTTCTTCATTACCCAATAAATATTATTAATATAAAAACCGTTAAAACAATCAACTATTTTCCGATTTCACTTAAAAATGTCACGAGTGTGCAACTAGAAAGAGACATCTGCAATACACGATATGTGCGAGAGGGAGAACAGATCTGAATAGTACCGGTAAAACGAGACTGCTTTAAACGGGTTTTTGTTAAAACGTGACGAATAAAATTATGTAGGCTTGAGTTGTATTGGTTTGACTGTAATTATTACAAAAAATAAATATAGGTGATATTACGATGTTCTATTCTTCAGAAATTATAAAATACATATTACGAACGATCGACGAGAAGTTAAATTGACACGTGGTTAGAGTACTGAAAGATATTGCTGTGTTTGCACCAATTCAAATTGTGACTGGCCTAGTCGTCTAGCCTAGTCAGGGTCTATCTTAGTAACGTAACTGAGAGTATTTACTAATAAGACGTGACGTTATAACTTATGTAACGTATAGGTCACGGTTTCTGACCAAGATATTTGTAAAACAAACGCAAAGGCAGTTAAGCTCGACTCGCTTGGTAACAAAACATGTACAAAAAGAAAACGTTCGTTTTTGTGTCGAGCGCCATTTTGTGAGAGAAAGGCGACGTTGCCAAGCCGTGCATCAAAACAAGTGCTCTCGGGCTAGGCAACGCTGGATTTGGGATTTTTAACAATTATCCATACTAATATTATAAAGAAGAAAGGTTTGTATGTGTAACTCAAAATTTATTGGGCGGTTTTCTAAAATTGTTTTACCATTAAAAAACTATGCTATCGCTGAACCATTTTGTTGACCGACTTCCCAAAAGAAGGAGGTACTCAATTCGTCTGTATGTTTTTTTTTTATATACTATTTTTTTAATTCCACGTGGATGACGTCGCGAGCAACAGTCTAATAAATAATATAACGGAACTTTATATCTGTTGAAATACAATTTACGAGAAACAATTTGCCTTAAAAAACGTTAATAAGGTCAGGAAGATGATGAATTAATGATTTCCCTTTTTACTTACTCAGGGCCTGTACCACCACTAATTGATAAAGGCTCAGATAAAAAAGTGTTATAAAATCTGATATTTCCATCACATTGGAATATTATCTAAAAAAATTTACAAGAATTGTGTGACAGGCCCTTAGTATTCGAGAATACATACAACAACAAACTACTAGAAATAGCCAGATTGTACCAAACCTTGATTATGGAGCATTCAAAACAAGTTTAATTTGCGCTGACAGGCTGTTGGTAGCAAGCGGAGAGAAAGGCGGCGTTGCCATACCGTGCAGCAAAACAAGTGACGCAACGAGTTGACGGCTGGTCAAATAGGACGGCCGGGATAGGGTTTGCTGTTTACATTTTAATTATGTATTTACATACTAAAGCCCGCGACTCCGTTCGCGAATTAATAACCTTTCTCTATAACTAGTTTTCAACCACGACACTGTTCGCGTGAAGTTAAAACAAAACAAAAGTAAGTAGCCTATGTGTTATCCAGATTATCCTCAACGTCTATTCCAAATTTCATCTGAATCCGTTCAGCCGTTTAAGCCTCAAACTCTAACAAACATCCATCCATCTAAACTGTAACAATTTAAAAAACTAAATTTAAAGTTTGTATTTTTATTTTAAATAAAGATAAATGGTATTGATTTATAGCACAGACTAAATAACGTTCAAGAATATAGAAAAAATCAAAATTGTTAAAAAGCTAACATAAGTAATAATAATTTGGCTCTTATTCTTTTTACGTTTGAACATGAATTCCGTCAACTAGTTTTAAAAATAAGGGTTAATCGACGCCCTTTTCAATTAACGAGTTCTACTACGAAATTAGGGGAACTTTGTAGGTACCCTTAGGTAGTGACCCCCTGTATGACATAACAAAGGGTATTGTCAGAACGAGGATCGGGTTAGACTAGTTTCATTTAAAAATAATTTCAATCCATCTAAATACATGTTGACTATTAAAACGTAAGAACTAGTAAATATGGTTGCGTCGTTGAATAGTTTTATTTTGGTTACATAACTATTATCTATACTATTAGACAACTTATTTCATTGAAACGGTCGCTTTTAACTCAAAGCAATACTTCTCGTGAAGACTTAGGATGCGCGCCGAATCTATCCATACTTGTAGTGACATTGACAGCTGTCAGCTAGGGACGTGACGTTTATGCCGATAATCTAGAGTTGCGCCAATTCTATAGCACGGTACTAATTTTATTCCTAACAATACATATAATGAAATTGGAGTGTCTAATATCAAAAGAAAAATTCCAGAATACGTGAAGATGATGTATTTGCGTTGCTGATAATGATATTCGCATTTGAAATTTTTTTGTGTCTGTCTGTCCGCAAACCGCGTTTGTTCCGTATAATCTCCTAAACAGCTGGGCCGATTCCGACTTTCTCTGAAGGGTAGCTGACACAGACGGGTATAAAGGCTACTCTTTTTTCTTAATACTAGCTGTTCCCGTGCGATTTCATCCGCATAAAATTGTGAAAAATTTATTTTATTGTTTACATGTGTCAAATTATCAAAATGACATGACATGACAATCCTTGCTTCCTTGATGTTGGCAACAACTTATGGTCTCTTTCCCACTTTAGGGTTTTATCCAAAATATTTACCCCCTACGTTTAATTGCGTGAAAATATATAGCCCCAAGCGTGACGTAAGAGTAGGGCTTTTTAATAGAAAAAGAATTATTCAAAACTATGCTGTAATTGCTGACATCTTTGGCAACAAAGAAGTGTGTGTTTACGCTTTATTATAATAGTATAGATAGCGTGGACGAGGTCGCGGGCAACAGCTATTCCTTTATAAGAATTTTCTATCTAGTATCTACTTTCTTTGTACGTTTATAAAAATCTACCAGATAATTCACGCATCAAAGTACCACTTAAATGGATTATTCCTAACCACCACCCCGCTCTGAACCCCATTTGAGAATCAAAAGTTTCATCGGTCCCACCTGTTAGTCCCACTATCTCCAATAAGGTGACAGATGGAATCGGTATAAAATAAGTTTCAACCGTCCCCTGATCTCAAAAGGTGGGACAAATGAAACATTTTATTCTCATCTGTTCACACGTGGGGACAGAGCAGGTGACGGTTGGGAAAACCACTTAAACATTTCAATATCAGAAACAAGCATTTCCCAACATAAACAAAGAACAGTATGAACGCCCACGTGACCTTCCCTTACCCAATCGCGCAAGGCTAGGGGAGGGGGTGCTCCAGCTGCGAGCCTGTAAATCAATAAAACTGGGATGGAGTCCGCACCGCCCGGGAGAGTCTATTTTCGTAACAACTACAAAAGGTCACGTGAATTTTATGAAGGGCATAAACCTACATTGAAGGATGTTGTTGAAGGAAAAATAATCGAGTATTTAATTGTTGGATGAAATCTAAACACGGAGTGTTGATTTTCATTTGTTAAAGATCGGCTTACCAATCTGTCTGGTGTGAGTTTTTGTCTTTTACAGATTGAATTAATCGAGACAGTGGACACTAAGGGGAATTATGTAAAAATTTTAGAAGTTAAACGTAGTGTTATTGAAATTCTTGTGTCAAGGCTACAGAGCAAGGATGAAATCATACTAATATAATAAATGCGAAAATTTAGATGGATGGATGTTTGTTAGAGTTTGTAACCTAAACGGCTGATCGGATCTCGATGAAATTTGGCATAGATGTAGAGCGTAGTCTGGAAGAACACAATGGCTACTTACTTTTGTATTTTATCACGCAGACAGAGTCGTGGGCGAAAGCTAGTCTGTAATAAATTATTGACACCATCACATTGATAAACAATAATCTTATGTTGTGCAATTTTTGGTGGAATTTCAGAACGTTAGATATTAAATTTTGTAAATGTAATTCGACTCGAAGAATAATGTTTACTGCTCACATTAGTCCTTTAGTGGTGATAGATATAGGCCATACAAAGTAACGTTTACTAACAAAACATTTCTAATTGTGACTTTCAGTTATGTCGTAGCCTCAATTATATAAAACGCTTTATTGATGTTTGGTTAATTCATTTGATGACTTCAAAACTATAAATAAAAAGTAAATAAAGCAATTAGAAAAGGCAAACATTAAAAGCTAAACGAGAGGTACCCCTTACGTTCATTTATAGAATTGATCAATATGGCGTCGCGCGACGTTGCCGTCCTTACATTCAAAAACATTCGAGATCTTTATTATTAACTTTATACATTTACACACAACCATTGAGTCATTTTTAACGAATTTAAACCTTCTTCCATTTACTATTAAGTACAAAATCTAGTATATTTGAAGATTCAATAAAACATTTCGAAACGAAACTAAAATGTAAACATAACCTCACGTCATGCCATTACATCTCTTATTTTTGGGTAAATAGAGTTGAATATAGTTTAAGTTATGAAATGTGACGTACAAAATGGCGCGATGTACCCGTGAGGAATCACGTACGACAAATAAATCTTTGCTAAATCGCTATAAGAACTGAAGTGAATTCATTTACTTACAAACTCTGACTTTTGAAGTTTAAAACATAAAATAACATAAATCAATGTAAGACGGAATAAAGAGTTGTTTCCGTTAAAAAACACTTAGTTCAACAAATAAAACTGTTATTTTTTGGATAAAAAACACTTACCACTGTTACTTTGCTCTACAGTATCATCGTCACCGCTTTCGTTGTCATCTGTTTTGCTTTCCCAAAACTCATTGGGATGGAGTCGTTTTAAATGTGTACTAAGATTGGAAGTACTTGTTTTGTAAGAAAAAAGTTTACTACATAAATTGCACGTTGCTAGTCTCTCATTAGCATTTGATTTCGTAAAAAACGACCAAATAACTGATACGTTTCTTCTTTTTAAAGCTGATTTACGTTTTTCCAAGTTAACTGATTCCAAATCGGAAGTTCCCTTGTCTAAACTAATTTCTTTCGAATGAGCACGCATCAAATGCGATTTAAGGTTATATGTTGTCGAGTTGTAACTAAATAGTCTCTCGCAAAATGTACATTGAGCTCGTTTGACTCCATCGTCGGATTCACATTGTAAAAAGTAGTCCCACATTTTAGACCGCATCATGGTTTCAAACAGCTAAATTAACGTTAACAATGATAACCGTTTCGACGCAACGTAACAAACAGTAACGCAGTTATAACTACAAGATGGCGGCGTTAAAGTTTGACGTCTTTGACGTTCCAATTTTGTGTCGAGTTGCGAAACCACAGAGTATGATGTATTTACAACTGTTCATAGATAATAAATCAATTTTTCTTATATAAAACTGGAATAAAAATAGCAGAGTTACGTTATATCGTTGTTTAACAAACAACGTTTTTTTTTGTTTTTTTTTTTTTTTAATTTAACACTGCATTATTTAATTACACTTGTAATAATTTACCATTGCAACTTTATTCCAACATATGCTGATTTGCACTTTAGTTATGACCTTACAAAGTAAATGTTAAAAATACTAATAACGAAACGAAATAACCGTATTACCTACTTACTATTTAGCAACGCTGATAGATCAGAATCTGATGTTTGAAGTAAATCTTCATAAACCAATGGATGTTTCTGTTTTAGATGTGATTTAAGGTTTGAAGTGGTTGTTTTGTATGAGAAGAGTTTTCCACAAAATTGACAAAATGCCATAAAATCATGGTCATCGCTTTTCACAAAATAGTTCCATAATTTCGATGATTTAGGCATTTTAACTTAATAACAAAAAGATTCATCAATTTCAGTAAGTATTAATGTAAACAAAAATCACTTCACAACGATTAGCTATATTTCACGTTAAAAAGCGATATAACATCGCGTAATCGGTTAAATAAGTAACTGAAAGAAGCTCAAAATCACGAAATGAAGGTTATTCATTATGTTAATTCTAGCAGTAGCTATTTACGTTATAACGTGTATAGATCTACAAGGATCCTTTATCACTTTTTTGACATTGAAAGTTTTTAGAGTTACCATGAAACTAGGAATTCCAAAATTCTTTTGAGATTCTCCAAGGTATAAAAGAAACCAAACTTAATGCAAATGCATTGCAATAAAACTTGTCTGCGTATAGTAATTGTTTACTGTTTAAATTGTTTTATCTTCACAAAATGATACAGATTTATATAGCGATATGAGCTTTTTGGTTTTTATACAGAATGGGGATGTTTCCTAATTTTTGGAATTGCTTTTATTATGTAGATAAACCGTATCTAAACAAGAAAAAAATATAATAAAATCATATACGCAACATTTAATTACAAAAACACTTAACTAAAAACAACTTCTCAAAAGACCGCGAAAACGCCTCATGACATGACGTCACTTCTTTGCTAACAAACCTCGCGTCGCGGTCTGTCAAAGTAATTCAAAGTGACCAGACGTAAATTGAATTAGCTATTCAAATAACTTTTACTATTTTTTTTTTCGTCATAGTGACCGAAAAATATGTCGTAAATATAAAAACACTTAATAATGGAGTCCTCATAATATAACACACGCAAACTCAATTATTATAATCATTAAAAAAAAATTATAACTACAAAATGCACTGACATTCACTGAAGCTGGTCACACTGCCATGTTGTTTACGAAGAAGCTACGTCACCGAGCTCTGATTGGTGTTTGAGATAGAGTAATGGAGGGTAAAAAATATTGCAGCGTTTTTAATTTATATTTCAATGGAGACAAACATTTAAGGTCTCCAATTGTTATTATAGGTTTTTAAATACTGTCTTTAAAATATGAAACATAACTTTATTTGAATTTGTAACATTAGGAAACATCCCCATTATAAGTACTGTTCGATTGTTATGTTACATTTTGGTGGGACAGGGGTTGTAGTTTTTTTTTTAGTATCCAGGTATCATTGCTTTTGAGTGTAGTTTTTGTAAAGTAAAATATTAAAACCCTTTTTATTACTCAATTTGATGCAAGTGTAAGTTAATGTGGGGAAGAAGATACGGCTTATATACTCATACTTCAAACTAATATTATAAATGCGAAAGTTTAGATGGATGTTTGTTAGAGTTTGTAACCTAAACAGCTAAACCGATTAAGATGAAATTTGGTATGGATGTAGAGGATAGTCTGGAAGAACACATAGGGTACTTTGTTTTGTTTTTTTTTTATTCGCGGGCGAACGCTAGTGTTGAAATAAATAAAAAACAAATAAATGTACTAATCTCTTTTATTATGAATTTTAATAGATTTTTCACGGAACAAATTGACAATCAGGTACAATAGTAATCTTGAGGTTGTATTTAGTCCAGGCCAGGGTGAGGGGCAGCGCGGGCGGAGGCGCGGGCGCTTCGCCCTCATCCTCGGACTCCGAGTCGGTGTCCGCGAGACGAGACAGCGGTGTCAACTGGGATGACATCTCCCGAGCTAACTCCGGTGGTATCAAAATCTGTGTTAAAAAATACTAATATTATAAAGGGGAAAGATTTGTATTTCTTGTATTGAAGTAACTCAAAAACTACTGGGGCAATTTTTTACTTTATTCTCGTGTGAGGTATTATATAAGGGAATAACGGTACGAAAGCTTAATAATTTAGCTTGTTTAGGATACGTCGTCGCCGGCTTCGTCCACGTGAGCATAACATACTACACACACCGCGTGTAAAGAATAAGTACCGAGAAAATAGTTACTTAGCGCGAGCGTGCAGATGTTATAATGCACTTTCTGATTGTATAGATATATTTAACATATCGGCACCTAAAGTTAAACGAATCCTCAATGACCGTTTTTTCAATACGCGATAGTGAGTGGAAGGTGATCTTTATCTTCATATAAGTGTAGTGTGATACAATTTACAAGGACTGAATTTCATTATAATATATACTTGTGACTATCTGCGATAACTTGTAATTGGCCTTCATTTTTTTGTTTCTTTTATTATTATTTTTTTAAGCTAGCTGTAAGTTATCCGTAAATAAATAAAATAAAATAAAAAAAAATCAATAAAGAATGACCACTGTCAAAACATCATTTTGGAAGTACGGACAAATCTAAGCCGGAAATCTGATTTTTAAGATTTTTTTTCAAAGAAATATAAAAAATCGAGCAAATTACTTTGCGCTTAAATTATAGCTATTGAGTTCCTCTACCTCCACAAGGCCGTTGATTCGTCCGTTAAGAATCACACTGTACAGGACATACAGGGTGATTCGCCATTAAAAATCCACTTATATAGGACATACAGGCTGATTCGCCCGCTTAAAATCACACTGTATTGGACATATAGGGTACTTCGTCCGTCAAGAATCACCTATGGGGGATATATAGGGTGATTCGTCCGTTAAGAATCATGTCCTACACAGAGTGATTCTTAACGGAAATGTAGAATAATGTGTAAATATACTTGTAGCCAAGTCCCGCGCAGTGCGTACGGCGTGCGCTCGGTGGGCAGCGCTCCGGAGACTTCGCCCGACACGAAGGTGACGGCGCGCGGGGCGCAGCGCCACGTGAAGTGACGCCCGTGACTGATGCGACCACTAAATACAGCAAAAACAAATTAAAAAGCCTTTTTAAAACAAAATTACTAACATACTAATATTATAAATGCGAAAGTTTAGATGGATGGATGTTTTTTAGAGTTTGTAGTCAAAACAGCTGAACGGATCTCGATGAAATTTGTCATACAAGTGGAAGAACACATAAGATACCTGATTTCGTTGTTTTTTTAATTCCCCGCGGACAGAGTCGCGGGAAAAGCTATTCTATACTCATATAATAAAGAGGAAAGATTTGTATCTTTGGATGTTTGTAAATATTGAAATAACTCAAAAACTACTGGGGCAATTTTAAAAAAATATTTCAACGTTAGAAAGGCAATTTATCTGTAACATAGGCTACATATTTTAATACGTGGGCCAAGTTTCCATCATCATTTAATAATATTAATATAGAAAAAAATAGTTAATACTCACTCTATAGCTAGAGGCAGGAGGCTGGCACCCTCCGCGTTCATCACCACGTGAACTCCCTCCAAGAACTCCACACTCTCATCACCGCGCCATGAACCCTGACACAATATTTAAAAACATTAAAAAAAACACTGCCAGCAAATGCCAGTCGAAATAAAAAAAAAAGAAAAAACAATCGAACTGGCCGCTTGTACAATTCTAAAAAAAAAAGTATTGAAACACGTCATGTGACAGATACTGGCAGCAAATGTATATAGAAGTATAAAAAAAACTGGCTTGTACAATTCGTAAATTAAAAAAAATACAAAAAGCATTTTTCAACATTTACAACACAGTTATTGGCCGCTTGTACACTTTGAAATTAAAAAAAAAACAACAAGAACTAAGCTGTACATTACAAAATAATTTTAGCAGAAAATAAAGGTAAAATTGAGATATCTACACTAATATTAAAAAGAAAACAGATTTTAAACTAAATTTCTAGCTCTATTAATTAAAAAAAACACCAAATCTTTCCTCTTCATAATATTAGTATAGATTCCATACCTGCATTAACTCCGGTATTTGGGGCAGAGCTCTCTCTATACTGGACATCTCAAAACTGTCTGTCGACATATTATGACCTGGAACATCAAATAAATCAATTTAAACTATTAAAAACATTATTCAATAAAAAAAACAAAAACATTTTGTAACCTATTATAAAAGGGCAATAAATTCACTTCAAAAATAGTTCGTTTTTTTTCTCAATCTCGTATTTATAATTTATACTATTATAATAAAGCGTAACCACACACTTATTTGTTGCCTAAGATGTCAGCAATTACAACATATTTTTGAATAATTCTTCTTTTAATAAAAAGCCCTACACTTACGTCATGCTTTAGGCTATATATTTTCACGACATTAAACTTAGGGAGTAAATATTTTGGATAAAAACCCTAATGTGGGAGAGAGACCATAAGTTGCTGCCAACATTAAGGAAGCAGGTTTATTATGGTAACATTTTTGACATTTGCAATTGATTTACAAATGTAAACAATAAAATGATACACATAAATATTTTATTACATAGGTACCTATTTTACTTGCATTTTAAAATAAAAAACCGTTAATAGTATTACTAGCTTTAGCTATTTCGCGTGGAATTAAAAAAACAAACGTAACTTGTGTTCCAGACTATCTATGACAAATATCATCAAAATCCGTTCAACATTTAAGCTACAAAGTAACAAACATCCATCTAAACTTTCGCATTTGAAGTCTTTCGACTAACATCAGGTAATATTGGGTGATTTATGACATTTTCTTGTAGGCGTGGTACTTAGGTATTTCAACAAAATAGT
>NW_013525202.1:179354-181556 GCF_000836215.1 Papilio polytes
AACTGACTGGAATGACAATATGGCCGCCATACCAGTGCTCGGTGTTTGCCATGCTATGCCCATGTAAGCCTACACATTTATAATATTAGTATGTATGTATTGAGTTACCTTCAGGTACGGTTCTCTCCGAAGAGCTCATGCAGTTCAACCCTCGCTGTAATGTCTCTTTTATTTGTTGCTGCACCGAAGGGCTCAGTTTAGGGGTTGTTTCCTCTGTTTCCTGAAATAAAATTATACCATTAGTAGGTTTTAACTTTACTGTCTAGTGCAGTAAATGCCAAAAGAAACATTTTGAGCACATTTTTGATCATAAAAACATAATAGGTCCATACTAATATTATAAAAAGGAAAGATTTGTATTTTTGTACATTGAAATAACTTAAAAACTACTGAATCGATTTCAAAAACTATTTCACCGTTAGAAAATTATCTATCATAGGTTATCTTTTAATTTTTGACCGACTTCCCAAAAGAAGGTTATTTTTTGTTTTATTTCAGACGGGCGAAGTCGCGATCATCAACTAGTCTGTACTATTGTAAAGTGGAAAGATTTGTATTTTTTTTTATAATTTAATCAGGCAAACGCACACCTGCAACCACTAAAATGGAAAGTGACCACTGCCTATAAACATTCGCAATTACAGTGTTGCCTACCCTTCATTGACGGAGACGCACATAAAGAGGACATTTCCCCTTCCTCTCTCCTTTTCCTTCCCATCCTTTCCTCTTAATAAAAGAGTGGAAAGGGACTGAAATTAGACCTCCAGCACCATACTCATCAGACTCTAAGCGGAATTGCTTCCACTTCACGTCTGTTTTCTGTGTGGTCGTGGGCTCTACCACTTGTAAAACTGTTTGTTGTATGTATTCGATTCATGCAATAACTACTTTGCCGAATCCAATAATTCTTTCACCATTACAAAGGTAATTTATCTGTGAGTATAGGCTATGTTTTATTCTTTTTTATTTCCACGCTGATAAAGTCACGAGCAACAGCTATCACATTTATATAGTACTAGCTGTTGCCCGCGAATTCCGCGTGAAATTGTTAAAAAATATAGCCTATGTTCCTTGTGGATAATGTAGCTTTCAAATAATGAAGGAATTTTTAAAAACGGTCCAGTCTTTTGAGCCTATTCATTACAATGAAACAAAGTTTTCAGATTTCCGCGACCATTTAGCTATTTATAAACAAAATAACATATTAAAAAGACATTTTTCTATAGTAAAATCTGTTTTTGAATACTAGTTTCTTACCGGTGTGTATGGTAGCCATTTAACTCTAGCGGAGACTCCGGCGAGCAGCGCGGGCGCAGTCCCCGCGCGGGCGCTCCGCACTCTGCGGGCCGAAGCCCTGCGCGCTCGCGTCACCAGCCAGGAGCCACCACATCTAAATAATTACATTTCTCAATATACCACATTTTGACAGAAACAAGAATAAATACAAACAATTTTAGTATTTTCTTTATTTCTATCAATATATGTATAAAGTTTCTACTTGTTTAATATTATTTGTATTTTTGTATATATTGAAATAACTCAAAAACTACTGGGACAATTTCACAAATTCTTTCACCAATAAAAAGCTATGTTATAAGTGAGTAACATAGGCCACATTTTTTTATTATAACGCAGACGAAGTCGCGAGCAACAGCAAGTAAAGTATACAAGCAATTTTATCTAATTTATTGTAATGTGTATTGCATACAAGCTGTTGCTCGCGACTTCGTATACATAAAATTAAAAAATAATAAAAAACCATAGCCTATGTTACTCACTAATAACGTAACTTTTTAATAGTGATTTTTTTTTAAATCGGCCAAATAGTTTTTGAGTTATTTCAATACATACAAAAATACAATTCTTTCCTCTTTATATTAACCAGCTGTTCCTGTGCGGCTTCATCCTCATGAAATTATGAAAATTTTATTTTATTGTTTATATTTGTCAAATTATCAATAGCAAATGTCAAAATGACATGACATGAAAAACATGGCAATCTTGCTTCCTTGATGTTGGCAGCCATTTATGGTCTCTTTCCCACATTAGGGATATTCAAAATATTTACCCCCTAAGTTTAATGGCGTGAAAATATATAGTCTAAAACGTGACGTAAGTGTAGGGCTTTTTATTAACAAAAGATTTATTCAAAAATATGTTGTAATTGCTGACATCTTAGGTAACAAAGAAGTGTGTGTTTAC
>NW_013525202.1:181971-188332 GCF_000836215.1 Papilio polytes
ACACATTCTTTCACCAATAAAAAGCTACGTTATGAGTGAGTAACATAGGCCAGATTTTTTATTATAACGCAGACGAAGTCGCGAGCAACATCAAGTAAAGTATACAAGTAATTTTATCTAATTTATTGTAATGTGTATTGCATACAAGCTGTTGCTCGCAACTTCGTATGCATAAAATTAAAAAATAATAAAAAAACATAGCCTATGTTACTCACTAATAACGTAACTTTTTAATAGTGATTTTTTTTTAAATCGGCCAAATAGTTTTTGAGTTATTTCAATACATACAAAAATACAATTCTTTCCTCTTTATATTAACCAGCTGTTCCTGTGCGGCTTCATCCTCATAAAATTTTATTTTATTGTTTATTTTTGTCAAATTATCAATAGCAAATGTCAAAATGACATGACATGAAAAACATGGCAACCTTGCTTCCTTGATGTTGGCAGCCATTTATGGTCTCTTTCCCACATTAGGGATTTTATCCAAAATATTCACCCCCTAAGTTTAATGGCGTGAAAATATATAGCCTAAAGCGTGTCCTAAGTGTAGGGCGTTTTATTAAAAAAAGAATTATTCAAAAATATGGTGTAATTGCTGACATCTTAGGTAACAAAGAAGTGTGTGTTTACGCTTTATTATAATAGTATAGACAGTAAAGATAGGAAGTATATATTACCTTGGATCTTCAGCTATAAGTTTTAATATATCAAAGCCGGAGCCTCTCTGAGCTGCCTTCAGTTCCCGACCTGTACAACCTACCATCTGAAATATATACCAATAACTATATTGTCTCCGTGAGGCTTTTTCACATCATACTAATATTATAAATACGAAAGTTTAGATGCTTGTTAGAGTTTACCTAAACTACTGAAGATCTAGATGATTACATAAGGTGGCAAACGAGCAAGCGGCCACCTGAATCCGCTAAAATGGCGAAGCGACCGCTGCCCATAAACATCCGCAATTGCAGATGCGTTGTCTACCCTTATCCGACAGAGGTGGAGACGCACATAAAGAGGATATTTCCCCTTCCTATGCATCTCCTCCTCCGTCAAATACACTTCCCCTTCCCATCCTTTCCTTATAAGAAAAGGGTGTTCAAGAGAAAGGGACTTAAATTAGGCCTCCTATTACTATTAGGCCTATACTATTAGGCCTCCGGCACCACACTTATCGGACGAAACACGGAATTGCTTCCACTTCACGCCTGTCTGTGTGGACGTGGTATTGGGGGCGAGCCCTGCAGTGCTAAGATGTTAAAGCGGGCACTACCACTGTTACAGTCTGGAACACAGGCTACTTAGAGCTTGTCCCATTACTGGCTGATAGAGGCTCAGATATTAAAAATGACGTCATTGTCAGATAAGGGACCAAAATCATCGGATTTTAATCGGAAAACCGATTTAAATTATATATTTTACATGTCAGATTGTTATCCGACAATTTACAATATGTTGGGGCAGGCCCCTACTTTTGTTTTATTTTTAATACCATAATGAATCGCGGGAAGCTACCTGAATAAATTTAACAGTGCCATGCGGAGTATCTATTGCTGGTAGTTGAGGGTCTTCAGCGACCAGAAGATGTCGAACTCTGGACTCGGAGTCTCCATCGAGCGGCGCGTGCCAGGATATGTGGTCGCCCGCACAGAACTTGTTACCTACGACCAATTTAATAAGACCTGCATATGGTGTTGCTGGTAGTGTTTAAATTTTACTAATATTATAAAAGCGAAAGTTTAGATGAATGTTAGTTTGTAGCCTTAACTGATATACTGATTTCAATAAAATTTAGTATAGATGTAGAGGATAGTATGGAAGAACACATAGGCTAGTCACATTTGTTATTTTAATTACACATGGAAGGAGTCGCAGGTGAAAGCTAGTGTGAGTATAAAGTGGGACACTGACAGATTCCCTGTTATTACCTGTAGTAAAGACATATCTTGCGAGTGCTTGGAGTAGTGCAGCGGGCCATAGAGGCGCAGGTCCCGTCGCCGCCAGCCGCAGCGTCAGCTCCAACCCATAACCTGACTCTGGACCACCTTCAGGGTGCACACGCCCGTCTCCATGCAGGTCTGATAGACCAAAACTGTATACAGAACAATTGTTTAATGATTGTTGTTGACAACGTAATTTTAAAGGTATCTAATATTTATTTCTATACTAAAATTATAAAGAGGAAAGATTTGTATTTTTGTGTGTATTGAAATAACTCATAAACTACTGGGGCAATTTTAAAAATTCTTTCACCATTAAAAAGGTAATTTATCTGTGAGTAACATAGACTATATTTTTTAATTTCACACGAGAGAAGTTAAGAGCAAAAGCTAGTTATTTTTATTCAAGTAACTACTGATATTGAAATTTTAATTTTTGCAGTGATTATTTATAAATTTGCCTCATGTTACATTCTATGATTATCATGTATTCTCTATAAACTATTATAGCCTTACAAATAAGGTGAACTTATGTGTGTTTTTACCTTACATAGTGCCAATGGGGTGGAATATCCTCTTCAGGCTTTCCAGGGTTCCAGTACATACTGATGTAGTCCAGAGGATCTAGACCTCCTAGCCTGTAAGATAGTAGAGAGATACTTTTAAAAATTGCTCAAAATTCTTAAGTGTAATGGGTATAATTTGACAACCCTAAATTACTAATGTAAGCTAGGGTTGACACAAACTTAAAATAAACAAATCCATGTATAATTTCATATCTTACCAATATTTTAATCTGGTTGTAACTTGTAATGGATTAGGCTGTTCAGGGTATAATCTTGAGTAAGCATCACAAAGTGCCTTCAGTCCAGCTGGTACGAGCCTTTCTGAAAAAAAAATCATAGACAACTATTTAATTTTATAACCAGCTGGATAGAAATACGTCATCATTAAAGCCAATCCCTTTATTTAAACCTTCTCGTAATAATAGACGACTAAAAAATTTGTTTTAACTGTAAAATAATTATAGAACCATACCTGCTGCGATCATCTGTTCATTATTTATTTGGGAAGGGCCCGTAACTAAGGAAGGGTCCACCGGATTATCATTTATCGGAGGCTGCGCAGACGCAACAAAAGATAAAGCACTGCTCCTAACAACACCTGTTGGCGTAGTGGTGCTACTACCAGACATTTTAATTTGAATATTTGATAGATTGTTTATTAGTTACAAGTACAACATAACTTAACAGTATTATTAGAAAGTAAATAAATAAGATAAACCACGACACGAGAGAAACTTTCTGCAGTAGACTAAATTAAAAAATTGAAATGTCAAATAATAAATCTATGGCTGAGAAAAAAGTTTTCTTATTTACGTTTACGACTCGAAACGTTTTGTATATAAACCTCTATTTATAATATAGCTAATTATTAGCCCTAAAAATATTTTTCAACGGCGTACTATGATAAAATTAGTAGATTTCAAAATAGTGCAAATGTTTCAGATGCTTAAACTGAAAAACATTAAAAGTTTGACGTTAGAATGACAGTAATTAAAAAATTGTCAACCCACTTCCGAACGTAAACATCCTTCGCCGACTCAAAATAAAATAAATATTTTGCCTGTAGTAAAATTACTCTATTTATAAACACAAACAGTCAATCCGTTCCTATAAATACATTCATTAGAGTGGAGTTGTCATCAATTTTTATACAGAGTTTAACGACGTATTTATTTAAAAATGCGATACTTTTTCGTTGCTTGTATATTTAGCGTCGTATTTGCGTATGAAAAAGACATGACTTTTACAGTTCCAGCCGGTTATACCGAGTGTTTCTATCAGAAAGTGCTAGTGAATGAAATAATCGACATTGAGTACCAGGTAAGTTATCAAAGCAAAGGGCAATAGGTTATATTGTTATGTTTTGCCTTGACAATCTAAGTGTGAATGCAAACATTTAAATGGTACAATCAATGCTCCTTTCCTCTTCTTATGGACCTGCACAAGAGGTTATATGCCATATTTGAAGTACATAGTAGATCAGTAATACTTTTCTATTACCAAAAATTTAGGTCCGACAGTAATACCTTTACAAGGTGACTTTTAACTTCACCTTGAATAAGTCAAACCTCTAACGCTTATAAAAGTGTGCTTTTATTGAATATAAATTTTTATTATCATTCATAAATGTTATATCAAGCAATATTATTATTCCTAACATAAGATAAGAAAACAATGAATATAACATGAGTTTTCAATACTTATTCAACTATTTGTATATTAAAAAACAGATACAGATAGTACTTGCATAAGCATCTTGTAGTTAGGCATCCAACTTTTCTATATAACAGAAAGTGCTGGGAATTTGTAATTTACTCTCATATAATATCTAAGTTATAAAAACAGGAAGTGTCATAGAAATAGTATTGTGGGGCTAGTACTTATGTGACACTTGTAATAATTGATTTTGACAGTTTTTAGTCTTAGGCAGTTTAATGATCAAATACAGCCTCAACCCTGGCAAAAACCCGTAACACACACAAATTATAACTTTGTTATTTAGGCCTATTAACACATTCTGAGCATTACAGGAAGCATTCTTGTATATAGTAACCTAGTGAAAGAGCCATCCCATTGAATGTATATTTTTTAGTAGTGAAATAAAGAATTTATTCGCGACTTACAATAACAGGGATTCACTGCACTCACAAATCGTCCGTCAAGACTACACGATGCACGCAAACACTGAATCACTAACTCAGCGCACTTTACAGAACACCACTGTCACTATTCACTAGCACTTTCACTCTGCGGTCACTTAATCTTCCTCGTAATTCGCTCAGTACTTCTTTTTCACAGTTCACTTTCCACCGTATCACTCCCGAGTCACGACTGTCTCCCCTTATATACCCCGAATTTCGATCTTCTTTTCGTTATTCATTTGTCATTTTATTCCAGAACTTTCTCGATAGTCCGAATTACATAAATTTCATAATGGAACATTCTCGAAGCCGTTTCGAATGTTCGAGACATCTTTTCGCGAACGTCATTTTCGCTGCTCGCGGCGATCGAACATTCTGGAAACAGCTCGATTATTCCTCGAATATGATTTTCGCTACTCATCAATAGATGACGTCGCGACAGTATTTTAGCTCCAGCATGTGTAGTCAACATTAACTATGGCCTAATCACCCCTAACTTAGGGTGGGCTTTGAGCCCCTCGGTGGGGATGTATAGAGAGATGGTTGTGATGTGTAGTAGCTACTTGTCATTCTCTTACCTGTACATTCCATACATGAAGAAAAGAGATGACTATATTCCTGTCACTCTTAGTTAATATTTGAGTGTTGGTGTTAACATATTGTTCACTTCAAGGTAATAGATGCAACACATGGGGAGTTGGACATCTCATTCCAATTAGCAGACCCAGTCGGCAGGGTGATTGTAGCTGATTACAAGAAACCCGAGAATGCTCACCGACACACCTCATACCTCGAAGGGGATTACAGATTCTGTTTCGACAACAGCTTTAGTACATTCAGCCAGAAAACTGTAAGTTATAATTATTGGTTTAAGTACACTTTGGACTAAACTATCGCACAACTGTTTTACGCTTTCTATGTGCTTGTATGCGGTGTGCACACTACCATTTAGTTGTGCGACTAAACAGTTGAATTGGCTACGAAATAATTGACAATCGCACAACTGTTGTGCGATAGTTTAGTCAACGGTGTGATTACAAAAAGGAAATAATGGTATTTTTGTTTGTGAACTCAAAAACTACTGTACTGGATTCATTCATTTGTAAACATACATTTACAGTGGTAGTGCCCGCTTTAACATCTTAGCACTGCAGGGTCGGCACGCCCGGTGTAATACCACGACCACACAGAAGACAGGCGTGAAGTGGGAGCAATTCCGTGTTTCGTCTGATAAGTGTGCCGGAGGCCTAATTTAAGTCTCTTTCTCTTTACCACTCATTTCTCATAAGGAGAGGATGGGAAGAGGAAGTGGATTTGACGGTGGAGGAGATGCGTAGGAAGGGGAAATATACTCTTTATGTGCGTCTCCTCCGTCGGATAAGGGTCGGCAACGCATCTGCAATTGCGGATGTCTATGGGCAGCGGTCGCTTCGCTATTTAGGCGGATTCAGGTGGCCGCTTGCTCGTTTGCCACCTTATAATATAAAAAAAACTACATTATCATTGAGTTATATAGGCTATAGTTATTGTTATGTAATCTATAGAAAATTAACGGAGAGCAAGTTCAAAAATTTTCTAAAGAAGATCTTATGATTTTTATCTTTAGGTATTCTTTGATCTGATGATAGAAACAGAAGATTCACCGGAAAAAGATTACGATGAAGATAAAGAGATGGAATTAGGTAAGATCTTACTAATATTAGTGCGAAAG
>NW_013525202.1:188393-204949 GCF_000836215.1 Papilio polytes
TTTGTTTTTTTTTTTTTTAATTTCACTAAACAAAAAGAACTAAGTACTATCTATCTATCTAAATTTGATTCCTACATACAATTTTATGTGTAGTGGTATTTAAGCATAGACTCAATGCAGTCAATGACTATCTACTTCCAAGATATTTGTAAAGCGTAAAATGTTTCTTATAACTACAATTATTGGTCCTTCAAGCAGGATTTTCATATCATATCATGTCCTCAAAAGCCGGCAACGCATCTGTAGTTCCTCTGGGTATGCGGATGTCCATACGTCGTTAACCACCTCTGTGTTCCCGCTCGTTTGCCTCCTTCTCTTATCAAAAAGGATCATCTTAAAACACTTAACGGCGTTTTAGTACCCAACTTGTAACATTTGTTCATATTTTATTTAAAATTAAAGTATTAAGTCAAATAAATTGACAGAATACTTTAGTTTTATATTTTAATCTAGGTAATGCAGCGGAAACATATATGATGCGTGTAAAGGATATATCGGAGTCAGTAAGTAAAGTGAAGGACCACGTGTCGGCGGCGCGTCGCCTGCAGGAGCTCCTATCAGCTCATGAAGCCAGGGATAGGAATCTGGCTGAGGATATGTGCTCAAGGTGTGGTCTTAGCGCCAATAGTTTTTTTGTTTTTTTTCCTGTTGTTCCCTTATATTTTTTTAATCAAGTGTTAGCTTTTTGACTATTTTGACGTATTCTGTATTGTTATGTTTCCTACGTAACTTGGGTTCCGAATTTGAACCCCAGGACTTGACCAACGACCAAACTTCAGAAACAAACGACTTCTACATACCGCAATGACAACCACAATAACAACGCAAAGAACAACCGACAAATCACCGAAGAGCCCGCGACTAGCGGGCGACTAGATCTGTGGCGAGACATTCACAATATCGCGTTTCAATGTAAGACGGTCTCGCCACAGCGCCATCTATTAGTGCGGAGTGAAAACGACGCCAACATGTATTCTTGAAGGTTGTTAGTCTGTGCTATAAATCAGTACCATTTGTCATAATTTGAAATAACGATATAAGCTTTGTAATTGTGATCCAAAACATTATTTTAAAATATTTATGTCATGGTTTTAAAATGTCGTAATTGTGCTTGTTATGTTAATAATCGGATAGTAGTCGGATGTCAAAATAAGGGTGTTACATTAGCTCGACGATACGACGGCCATATTGGTAAGGTATTATGTGCAAATTGGAAGAAAACATAAGAGCTAATATAGTATTAAAGCATAACATGGCTGTGACGCCCATACAAGGAACTGGGGTGCGGTTGTTTCTTTATTTCAAAAAGTGTTTACTAAGTTAACTTAAATTTACATCTTAATCATGACTATATAATATCAATATTTCTAAGACTAATTTGAATCAATAAAATTAAAATTTAATTAATAAAATTTTAAAAATACAAAATAGCTTAAAAGTTTGGGGTAGGGTACTACTCTTGCGGTTGTGGGTTCGAATTCAAAAGTTTAGATGGATGTTTGTTAGAGTTTGTAGCCTAAACGGCTGAACGGATCTCGTTAAAATTTGGCATAGACGTAGAGTACAGTCTGCAAGAACATATAGGCTACTTAGTTTTTTTTTATTTTACGCGGGCGAGAGCTAATTTATAACAATCTACTAATTATGTATATTGAAAAAACAGCAGATGACATATTAAAACACTTTTTACAATTAAAATAACATCTTTTTTTAAGAAATTAGAGAGAAAATAAATTAATAAAACTATTTTTATTGTTTAATAATAATTGCAGGGTCATGAAGTGGTCGTTGTGGCAGATTGCTGTAATGCTTCTAGTCGGAATCACGCAGGTTTGTATAAAAAAAATCAAAAGCAAAAAATCCAATTTATATCTGGCAAGCTATAACTCCTTACCGTTTAAGTAAAAAAAAGTGTCAGAAATATTTTCCATAGACAAAATGCGCGGGAAAACCTTGATTATTTTTATGAAAATAGAACAGTTTATGAATTTTGTGTTTTTTCGCAGGTTGTATTCGTGAAGAGTCTCTTTCAGGAACCAAATGGTAGCATAAAAAAGTTTGTGCCCAATTTCTTGTCGCAATGACGCCAAAGAATATGTTTTAAGTTAATTTAAGATTATTTGTCTTGTTGTTTTCTTTATCTATTGTTTATTAAAGAAAATGAACTGATTTACAAAAAAGATTTTCTGTACACAATTTATGTTCAACAATCGTCAAAAATCAAGCTAAAAAATAAGCTCTTTTTATTTTAAGAGTTTTAATAGCAGTGTATAAAGTCCGTTTTTATTTAGTTTATAAAATGTTTAGGGCACAAATTAGAATATCACATGTAAATGATATTTTTGAATTAAAAGTTTTTTGTTCAGGTTGTTTCTTATGTTAAAACCAAAGTTTAGATTTTCATAGATAATACCAATATTTAGACATTCTCGGTCATATCTTTCAAAAAGTTAATAATTAGATAAAATCGATGTAATTATTGAATAATAAAAAAATGAATTACATAAAACTACATGTTTCTGATTCGCGCAACTTCCGTTTTGTTACAGTTAAAATGTAAATGTGATGGTTTTCTTGATTATAAACGGGTTGTTTGATTGAAATGAGCTATAAATAATTGTAGTTGTAAATAAATTTATAACTAGTCACAGCAATAGTTTTATTATTCCCTCAAAACTTTAAATATGTGAGTACATTTAGAATTGTGAGATTATAGGGATTTTTATAGATAAAAAAGACGCGATAAGTCAAAATTTACTATAACCGAAAATTCAATTTTTTAACAACATATTGTGTCTGTTCTCAGAAAAAAAAATGGTTAGAAAGTAAAAATGAACGTTGATTTGGGTAAATAATCCAATCATCTTTGTTTTATCTGTTAAAAAAAAATACTGTCATCTGCCAAATGTCAAGTTTTGTTTATAAACGGATAACATATTTTTAATTTTTACATTAATTTCATGTTTATAAATGAAACAATGTTTAATATTCTGTTCTGATATCAAAAATGCGTTAATAATTTAAATTATATTGTCGCATTCCGTTTAACAAGAAGAATACAAATTAAAGAACTCACAATGCTTGCTGTTTTGTTTTTAAATCGCATAACAACTCGGCGACGAGCCGCATATGCATTACAGTCGATAAAACCTGAGAAAAAAGACCCAGAGGTATTATGTAGAACTTGTTTAAGTATCGAAAATTTGGTACCAATTTTCGATAGCAAAGAAAATTCTGAGAAAAGGTCTTCAGATTTAAGATTAGTTACTGGTTTAGAGGTAAGTAATTAAAAAAAAATATTTCAATATATGGTAAAACATTTAGAAATAAAATTATTTTTATAGACACATGTTCATTGGTAAAATATGTACAGAAAAGACAGAAAATATGATGACATTGATAATGTGTTCTAATTTCAAATAATTTAAATTCTTCCTTTTTTCTAACGGCTTGAGGCCTAAAAACATGTAAAAACTCCTTGAACTATATCTGAGAAAAGAACTACAGGCACTCCAATTTAATTTTACAATAAAATATTACAGTATTAAATAAAATTCTGTTTCAGATCAAACCCAATGATGGTTTATCACAAAAAATATGCAAAAGTTGTATCAAAGCTATGCAATCCGCTCTACAATTCAGAAAAACAAGTAGAAAAGCAGAAAAAATACTCCTCAGTACAGTAAATAGTATAAAAATGAAAAAGAAACACACAGAAAAATCCATACTGGATATAAAAAAGAGTCCACAGATAGAAAAGGAGGAAAGCATAGATTATAATTATGAATTTTTAGATAATGATTTTCAAACAGATTATTCTGATGTGCCAGAGTTTAAATCACAATTAGTTTTAAAGAGACGGAGGAAAGAGGTATGTTTTTAAATCTTAAGTGCATGATAAGATAAGACAAATGAATATTTATTACATTGTGTTCCACTAACTTCAATTATTTCACTCAATCTATCTATACTATTATAATAAAGCGTAAACACACACTTCTTTGTTGCCTAACATGTCAGCAATTACAGAATGTTTGTAAATAATTCATTTTTTAATGAAAAGCCCTACACTTGCATCACGCTTTAGGCTATTTATTTTAACATCATTAAACTTAGGGATTAAATGTTTTGGATAAAAACCCTAATGTGGGAAAGGAACCATAAGTTGCTGCCAACATCAAGGCAGCAAAGTTTTTTTTCTTTAAACTACTACTAGCTATATAGCTACAATAGATACTTAATATAAATTAAATCTCTTATTTCCAGTCTAAAGGTAAAAGGGTAACTTTGATTCCAAATGCCTCCTCATACAGATGTAACTACTGTTCCAAAGAGTTTCGTATGAAGGCTACATACAAGGCACATCTGCGCTTCCATACGCATTACTGTGTTTGTGAGGTAAGAATATTTTGTTATACGTTACACAGAGTATGAATTTGCAGATTAAATGTGAGAGTTCTAACAATGGTAGTACACCTCTACTGTTAAGAAGGAAATTAGTACCGTGCTGTAGAATTAGTGGTAGAGCCCGGTTTAACATCTTAGCACTGACTCGCCCGGTGTAATACCACGACCACACAGAAGTCAGGCGTGAAATGGAAGCAATTCCACGTTTCGTCTGATGAGTGTGGTGCCGGAGGCCTAATTTAAGTCCATTTCTCTTTACCACCCTTTTCTTATAAGGAGAGGATGGGAAGGTGAAGTGGATTTGACGGTGGAGGAGATACATAGGTAGGGGAAATATCCTCTTTATGTGCGTCTCCGCCTCTGAAGGGTAGCCAACGCATCTGTAATTGCGTATGTCTATGAGCAGCGGTCGCTTCGCCATTTTGGCGGATTCAGGTGGCCGCTTGGTCGTTTGCCACCTTACGTTTTTAAAAAAAAAACACTAGATTGTTGGCATAAACGTCAAATCTCTAACTGACAGCTGTCAATGTCATTAGAAGGATCGTTACGCGCGCGATCGAGTACTGACGAGAAGTGTTCTGAGTTTTAAACGATAGTATCAATTAAATAAATTGTTTAAAACTACCTTCTAGATTATAAGGATTGTTTAGAACTAGTTTTGTCTACATGATTATAGTAAACAGTATTTAGGCGTCGCCAGAAGGAGCAAGGATTGCCTCAACCTTTAGTGATCATTCGCACGGACGCACTTTTTACGCCGCGTTAAAACTCAAGGTCAACGCATTTTTTACGCAGAGCGTTTTTACGTCCCTTGAAAAACAAATTAAATCAAAACATATGTACAATTTTTGTAGACAAATTGACTTAACATTTTTTATTAAACTATTCTATTTAGTATAAAAAGTATTATTACCTCTTTCTGGAATATACCCCTCAAGTTTAGTTGGCGACATCTATGGTACCGTGTATAGTTTGTTCTGTACATATGAATCGATAATCACTTTAGTATTTAGCGTGATTGGAACCCAGGACCATTATTAAAGTACGCTAATTTTACTGCAATAGATGTAATATTAAGTACTAGCTTTTGCCCATGACTCCGTCTGCACCAATTTTAAAAAAAACAAAAGCAAGTAGCATATGTGTTCTTCCAAACTATGTTCTACACCTATGCCAAATTTCATCTAGATCTGTTCAGCAGTTTAAACTATAAACTCTAACATCCATCCATCCATCCATCCATCCATCCTTTCGTGTTTAAAATATTAGTACGTTATGGTACAGTCATGCGGCAAACGCTGCAGGAATAACAATCAGCTGCAAGAACACAAGCGGGCACGTCACGGCCTCGGTCGTATACACAGCTGTGCGTACTGCGAGTATACCTCCGCTACTAAAGAGGCTCTCACAGTAAGTGTCAGTCCAAATTGTAAATTATCTAACAATCGAACCTGTAAAATATGTGATGGAAATCAGATTTTGTTCCCTTATCTGACAGTGACGTCATTAAGCTATCTTAGCATCTATCAGCCAGTGGTGGGAAAGGTAAGACTTAAGACTACTAAATGCTGTAATTTTGTAAAATAGACATTTGGTATTTCATGCCTATTAGATTTCCGCAGGGACTTGGTCTGCCTGAAAATGTACATAAATATATACTTTGTTACTCACAGATAAATTGTCTTTGTAATGGTTAAAGAATTATTAAAATCGGCCCATTACTTTTAGAGTTATTTCAATATGGACATAAATACAAATCTTTCCTCTTTATAATATTAGTAATTGGTAGATTTATCTGTTTGTAATCAAAAAGAACGTTTAACTTGGAACGTAAGGTGTTACCAAGCAATTGCCTGTCTATTATAAGGACGTCATAGGCATTTTTTCAACATACTAATGATTTTTAATAGATCCACGAACGTCGACATACGGGCGAACGGCCGTATGTATGCGACCATTGTGGAGCCACCTTCCACCGCCGCTCTAACCTGGTCCAGCATATCGCGATACATCTGCCTGAGAAGAACTTCCAGGTCAGTCTAAACCAATAGACTATCGAATCAGGTCTAGTCCAAGTGACCCTATTGGTCTTATATATCGAAATGACCTCAATTTTGTAAAAGAAATTAAAATCAAAGCTTGGCAATTGAGACCGCATTAGTCAAGCCTTTGCCTTTTACCTGTTTTTGTTTTGTTTTCTATCCTTTTTATTATATTTTGTTATGTTTAAGTTTTATTTTTGATAAATATATATTTTTTTAATTTCATAAAATGGTCTACGATAAAATAGTTTGCAAATATCTGATTAGACCCTTAATTCGTCAACGTCCAGTGACGAACAACTAATTTGAAAAATATCTACTGAAATCGTTTAGAGAAAAACATTTTTTTTGTTGGCAACACTTTTTTTTTGCTATAAATAACTCCGTCGAATGAAGGGTGTATTAAATTGTAATTATTTTTTACAGTGTGATATGTGCCCAAAACGCTTGAAATCTCGCAAGTTTCTACAGATTCACAAACATAATGCGCATACAGGCCGTCGTTATGGTTACCTCTGTCCTGTTTGTGAACATCGCTTTGAGAAGCCAAACAAAGTTCGAGCACATATGCGTCGTGTACATGGACTCCCTGAAGACACACACAGCCCTATTGTTAGGGTGCAATTGTGATACTGGCAGGAAAGGAATTTTGAAATCACTGGCCACTAAGAATATTTTATTGAAAAAAAAGTTGGAAATTATCTCTGGCCATGAATAATCTCAAGCCTTTTGATAATTTGGTCACCGAATCCCAAGAGTGTTAAGTTTTATTTATTTGTAAATAATTTATATTTGTATTTAATATCGAATAACTTGATATAATAAAGTAAATAAGAATTAATACCGCTGTTTTATTAACTTTTTATACAATAAAACTTGGAGACATTATTCGAACCAACTTTACTGGTTGTTGTTTTATACGCACATACCTACTCAACTTAAGGTGTTTAAACAAAATATTTATTTTAATTAAAGACTTACTTTCATAAATTTGACTCTGCAATAAAGAATTTGCAAATGTGCAAAGTGTATCCTCTAATAATCTTAAAGCTCTTTGATATTTTAAAACTTTTGATATTTTATCTGTTTTAGTTCCATAATCGCTTCAATATATTTTATCTGTGAATCATTTGACATGTAAACAATGCAAACAATAACAAGTTATTGTTTTTTATTTTAATGAATTAACTAGATTTATGAATAATACGAGTAATATAAAATGGCTAAAACGTATCCGTGGAAATGCTGCAGATTTTGTCTTAGCGAGCAGTTTTTGCACCAGATATTTACAAGACCGGAACATAGCGAGAAATATACTAAGGTGATCGAAGCAACTACTGGATTAAAAGTAAATAAAACCCTTTATTAACTTTGTAGTCAGAATAAAAGACAAGACGTAAAGAATTGTAATTATTAAATTTAAAAATAAACCTTGTTTCGTACTAAAACATTGAAAAAACAATCGAGATTAGAGGTAATACTTTCTTGCTTATTTCAGGTAGAGATAAATGATTCATTATCACAAGAAATATGTATAACATGTGTAGAATTTATAAACGAATCATTTAGATTCCAAAAACGATGTGAATACGCACAAAATACACTTATAAAATGCAATTCGGATGGAATCAAACCTGAATACATTTCTAACATAAAAACTGAGTATAAACACACAGAAATCGACATAACAGAGCTTTTACCTGATGAGGATTTTAAAGATTATGACGATAATATAACTTTAGATGTAATAAACACATATGAAAATTGTAATGAAACACAATATAATACAAAATCTATTAAAACTAAGAGTAGAAGTAAAAAAAATGGTACTGTAAAAACTAAAAGAACAGTAAAGAAGACTGAGAAGGAAGGAGAAGTTACACAGAAGAAGGAAGAGATTGAATGTGAATTTTGTCATAAAATATTAACATCAAAGTTGTCATTACGGAACCATTATAAAATACACACGGGATTTGATGTTGTCTGTGAGGTATTTTCATCTTATTTAATACTGTCTGTTGCTCGCGACTTCGTCCGCGTGAAATTAAAAAACATAGCCTATGTAACACACAGATAAATAACCTTTCTAATGGTGAAAGAATTTTTGAAATCGGCAAAGTAGTTTTTACGTGAATCACACATACAAAATTCCAAAAATACAAATCTTACCTCTTTATAATATTAATATAGATAAATGCATAAGTTTGTATGGATGTTTGTACCTCCATAACTTATTAGACTACTGTGAAATCAATAAGTTAAAGCCTCAATAAATATTATCTATACTGATATTATGAAGAGGAATGATTTGTAATTTTGTATTTACTGGAATAACTCAAAAACTACTGGGGTGATTTAAAAAGTTCTTTCAACATTAACCTATGTTATCAGTGAGTTCATACTAATATTATAAATGCGAAAGTTTAGATGGATGTGTGTTAGAGTTTGTAACCTAAATGGATTTCTATGAAATTTGGTATATGTAGAGGATATTCTGGAAGAACACATAGGGTATCTTTAGTTTTTTTTAATCCAACGCGCTCGGAGTCGTGGGCCAAAGCTAGTATGCTATATTCTTAATTCTTCAATTGCATACAGATTTAATTACTAGCAACAGTTAAGTAATAAATTTCAGCATTGCGGTAAAAAGTTTATAACCCGTCGTCTCCTGTTGATGCACTGTAGAGCCAAGCACGGCTATGAGAAGACAGACAAGTGCTCCTTCTGTGACTACAAGGCTTCTAATGCTGAACAGGTTAAGGTGAGTTAGTGACGCCTTTGACTAAACAATGGCACAGCTGTTGTGCGAATATTTATTGCTTCGCAGGCAATCCAACTGTTTAGTTGCACAAGTAACATTGAGTAGTGAGAGCACCTCCATATTAGTTTATAGCAGTCAAAGCAAGACTAAACAGTTGTGAGGTAGTTTAGTTTTAGGTGTACAGGGTTTGGTAGTCATCCTTCAGACTAAGGCTCGGTATCTCCAACTGCTGTTTGGTCTAAATATTTAATTCCTCTCCATTTGACAAATATTGGGCTAAGAAGATTGACAACTAACTTCTAGTATCCTCAGTGGAGACATAGCTGATGAAGAGCTCCTTATCTTCTGGGATTCCCTACTGAGGGAAAGCCTACCTTTTTTTCTGCCAGATGAGAATGCCTTACGCATACTCCGTGCCTCGGGGCAGGCATGAGAGTTATGTGGGACTCTTTCGATTGCCACTGCGACGCCTCACTAACCGACCCGGGAAGGGGCTCTCGATGCGTCCCAATGAATTGGGAGGCTGCGCCTTAAGGCGCCCTTCGGAGAGGGAAAGCCTACCCTATAGTCAACCACACAGCAGCAGTTCACGCATATCTATGAATTTCTTCACCAATGCATCACGATTCCTTTACAGTCAAAATTTCAGGTAAATTATGTACATATGAATTTTTAAAATTGAAAATGGTACGGTATTCAAACTTAGGACCTGTTGATCACAAAACTCAAACCACTGTGCCATTGATGCTCTATATTTTTATCATCATCATCATCACCAGCTCACTATACGTCCCCACCGAGGGGCTCGGAGCCTACCCTAATCAGGGGTGACTAGGCCATAGTCAACCACGCTGGCCAAGTGCGGGTTGACTTCACACATATCTTTGAATTTCTTCGCCGATATGTGCAGACATCACGATGTTTTCCTTCACCGTAAGAACGTCGGGTAAATTATGTACATATGAAAATTCGAAAAATCGAAAATCATATTGGTACAGGATTCGAACCCAAGACCTGTAGATTACAAGTCAAGTGCTTAAACCACTGAGCCACCGACGCTCTATATTTTTATGCTAAGTTTATATTATAGATACATGAACGCCTGCATACTGGTGAGAGACCGTTTTCATGTGGTCAATGCGACGCAGAATTCCACCGTAAAAGCAGCTATCTCCAGCACATCGCTATACACCTCCCAGAGAAAACTGTACAGGTAACTATAACTATAATCTATCAGCTCACTATGTCCCTATTTAGGGTGAGTCTACGCAAAGTTAGGGTGACTAAGCTATAGACAACCACGCCGGACAAGTGCGTTAACATCACATATCTTTAAATTTCTTACCTGATATGTGCAGGTTTTCCTTCACAGTAAGAACGTCGGGTAAATTATGTACATATGAAAAATCGAAAAATCACATTGGTACAGGATTCGAACCCAAGACCTGTAGACAAGTCGAGTGTTCAAACCACTGAGCCACCGACGCTCTTACTAATATTGTAAATGCGAAAGTTTAGATGGATGGATGTTGTAGCCTAAACTGCTGAACGGATCTCGATGAAATTTGGCATAGTAGAAGATAGTCTGGAAGACATAGGCTACTTACTTTTATTTTTTTATTCCATGTGGAAAATAAAGCGTAAATACACTTTTTTATGTAAGATGTCAGCAATCACGGCATATTTTTTAATATCCTATTTTTAATGAATAACACTTATGACATGCTTTGGCTACAGTTTTTCACGCTATTAAAGTTAAGAGGTGATGAAATTGGATAAAACTGCTTTTTAAGAAAGGAGCAGAAACTTCAAGCCAATAGCAAAGAAGTAGGGTCATTTGAATTTCTCGTATGCAATATAAAGTAATGGAATTTTAAAAATATATTTTTAGTATTAAACCCTGCTTTATAATAGTACAATAAGAGCATGCCTTTGACTATACTGTCGCATAACTGTTGTCCGATTGTTTCGTCAATTCAACTGTTTAGTTGCACAACTAAAAATCCAATTGTATATAAGCTAAGAGGAATCAAATAAACACTTGTGCGATAGTAACACTCTTAGATCACTGGCGCCAGTGTCAAGCCAGTAATTTTTAACAGTGCTAGTGCCCGCTTTAACATCTTAGCAATGCAGGGCTCGCCCCCAGTAATACCACGACCACACAGACAGGCGTGAAATGGAACCAATGCCGTTTTTCGTCTGATGAGTGTGGTGCCGGAGGTCTAATTTAAGTCCCTTTCCTACGACCCTTTTCTTATGAGAGGATGGGAAGTGGATTTGACGATAGAGGAGATGCATAGGAAGAAGAAATATCCTCTTTATGTGCGTCTCCTCCTCCGTCGGATAAGAGTAAGCGACGCATCTGCATTTCAGATGTCTATGTGCAGCGGTCGCTTCGCCATTTTGGCGGATTCAGGTGGCCGCTTGCTCGTTTGCCACCTCATGTTATAAAAAAAAGTAATTTTCCAGTGCAGTCAGTGTCCAGCGCGCTTCAAGTCGCTGACATTAATGCGTATTCACTTACACCGGCACCGCGCGCCGCAGTATACTTTCCGTTGCGCGCTCTGCGAGGGCAGGTTCTCGCGGCGGCGGAACGCGGCCAGACATCTACAGCGTGTGCACGGCACGGATCCGACCCAAGAACATATACAGCGTGTTAAACTTGCGTGAAAATAAATCTTCTGATAGCTTACTTGGGTGTATTATTGATTTTTAAAATTTTTGTAATTTAAACATGTTAACAGCGACAACGGTTAGTTAGAGAAAAAAAGTGACGATCCGTGTAGTGGGAGTTAGTTTTGGGTAGTACACGTACGATGTACTAAAAAGAAATGTTACACGACACCGTACTAAAAGTAACGTTACCTAACGGCTTCTGTTAATCGGACATTTAGTACTTTTAGTACTAGTTATTTGATTTGATTGTATATTTGTTAGATTGAAGCATCCACCTTCGATAATGAGAATCAAAAGTGGATAAAATTATTTTTAACTAAATTTATTTTCGCTAATAACATACGTTTGACCTTAAAATTTGATGTAAAGTAATATATAACTCTCGTTATATTCTATTCATGTATTGTGTTCTCACAAATCTAAAGTACTAAGGGTACTAAATGTGTACTAGTACGTTTTCCCAATTGTACTAGTACAGTGCGCACTTGCAGATGTCCGATTAAGCCCAAGACTAGTGTGAGTGCACAAACGTCATCGCGTCGGCCAATAGGATGTCCGTACAATGTTCATGAAGTCAGACGCGAATGACGCGTGGACAAAATATCAATAATAAAAGGTTTTATATAACTTGCAAATGATTTTAAGAGATTTGGAGTAATTTAAATCGTATAAGGTATAAATTACATTTTTAGTGTGACTATGTCGCCATCTTTGATAATGTTTGTGTTCGGTACATTTTGAGGTTATATTTGTAATTTGCGGATTCTTTTTTCCACCTTATTATTGTTGTAAAGGTTTAAAACAGATTTTGTAATCAATCGAATATTTACTATTAGTTACGTAATTTATTTGTATTTCGATATACTTCGATATTGAATCTCAAATAACAAAATGTATTAATAAAAAATACTTTATGTGATATTATTAAATAAAATACGTATTTATACTGTACTTTCCCGCCTTATTATACTTATTGTAAATTATACATTTTTACACAAAAAGTTTTATTATTTTTGACCGACTTCCCAAAAGGTACTCAATTCGTCTGTATGTTTTTTTTTTGCGTGTTACGGCATAACTCCTCCGCTTGTGAACCTATTTTGATAATTCTCTTTTTATTTGAAAGGTAGTGCTTTCAGGTGGGTCCCAGTTTTTTGTTTGATTTTTGAAGTTAAACACTACGACGTTTAAGAATATGTTTTTGGAAGACGGTTTTGTTTTATTATAAAAAAAATCTCCAAAAGGTATCGAAATAAAAGACGTTGATTTTAAAACAATGTTTATTATAGGAGTTACATACATTTAAATAACTTTTATTGCTATTGGGATAGTTAATTAGAGGGGTATAAAAGCGAATACGCTTCAATCTAATTTTTAAAGTATGCATAACTAGCTAGGACCCGCGACTCCGCCTGCGTTTAAAAAAAGTGAGTAGCCTTTGTGTTCTTCCAGACTATCCTCTACATCTATGTCAAATTTCATTGAGATACATTTAGCTGTTTAGGCTACAAGCTCTGACAAACATGTATCCATTTAAACTTTCGCATTTATAATATTAGTAAGATAAATTAGTAACCCCCTATAACGTGGATGATAATTCCGCGTTAAAGAAATCCTGTATAACACGATTTTCAACATAAATCACGTTATAGGGGATTCTTGTAAAATTGCTGGAAATATTCGCGTTATAGGGAGTCGTTGCCGCGTTATAGCGGGATTTTTTATACATTTAATAAGCTAGAATTTGGTTTTTAAAAATTAGACTGGCCGTAGGTGCTTTTATGCCCCTTAAATATTCCGCTAGGATGCTATAGGGTTTTAAATATGCCCGACTTACAGAAGGGTAAAATAATTCCTATGGATTTCGATTATATTGTGATTTTCTAATATCTTATAATGACACTTGAAGAACATTAAAAATAAAGAAAAAGGAACAATCACCAAAAGAAACTTATAATTTTATTTATATGTTTATTTAAATTTTTAATAAATATCACAAACACAACATTTTATAACCTACAATATTTTATTATCTATGATAAGAAAAAAACAATCCATTATGTTGACATATAATAAAATACCTGCAATTGAAAAACCATTTATCGTAATATATTGCATATGAAAGTAGTTAAAAAGATAAACTAAGGGCTTGTCCCACATCTGGCTGATAGAGGGTCAGATAGCTTCACGTCACTGTCAAAGGGAACAAAATCCAATATTTCCATCACATATATTACTTTGGATTGTTAGACAATTTACAATTTGGTGGGACAGGCCTGTGTTTTATAAAAATAAATGCTGATTTGAAAAAAAAAACAATTAAATTCAATTTCCATAATCGAAAAATTATTTTATACTTATATTGCAAAATATATGCAATAATGTTTTTGAAAAACTAATAAAAAGAGGATATTTTACTTGTTTTTCATATTTGGTAATATAGACATATTTTTGTCACACATTTCGTCTGTCAAACAAATGCGTAACTAAACCATTTATAGTCATACAATAAAATCCATACATTTTAATATAGAAATCCATCCAAGACGCATAACAAATGAAGACATTGGCTTGCTGGTATGAACACGCCAGTAACTGGCATATACTGTTCTTAAACATGTTAAAACAGATTTGAAATGTAAAATATTTTATAAATGATGAAAGAAATAAATACATACTGTGTATTTATATCGCAGTGGTCTATTTAAAATAAGTCACATCAGTCATGATAAATCACTGATTTGTCACTAAGTTTATGACATAAATTGTGATTCGACATATTAGATGTCGTTGTTGTTATTCGCTATTCTGGTGAAAGCAAGCGATGTATTAGTTTCTCATATGACACATACAGGACATATTACTTAGAAACAACTATATTTTGACACAAGTGTTTGTAACTCTTTGGTTGTACCAACATTTAAAAAATAAAAATAAAATAAAAACACTTTATTGATACGATCAGTTTAACATGAGAGACATTACTTTAAGCAAAATGAATTAAAAACGGCTCAATTCTCGATCCCGACTAGTTTCGGATCCCCGAAGTGTCCTAGTCGGTGCCGTCACAGGAGGATAAAAGCGTGAGTTGAGCCGTATTTAATTAATTTTCGCTTAACATTATAGTGTTTGTAATTACTTTATACTCTTTGGCAGCTGTCAGATTATTACAATGTTTTATGGTAAATCACGTGTTAAAAGATTTTATTTAAATTTGTTACTTCTTAAACATATATTTTGAGTTACTGATATCTACTAAAAAGAGAACATTTAAAGTGATTACTAAATTCCTTTCTATCTCAAACGTTTTGACATACGGAGCGTCAGTGTCCAATAGGGAATATGCATGTATTTTTTTCTTTTTTTAAACGATTCTACTTGTTATAAAATAACCAGAAAATTGACGCGAAAATATTCAACCATTGAGATAAAAATAATCAAATAAAATTGCAACTATTTTCGAGCGACTAAAACAAGACCGGAGGTTGTCATAAGACAATTGACGTCAATCGTCTATTCCATTCATAACAAAGTTTCTCAAGGTGGAAAAGTCAAAAATCGATTCATTTTTATTATTCCTGGTACAAATAAGTGGTAATTAATAATTCTATTCATTAATTTTTTATTCTAAAGTTGGTTTTGATATCGTGTTTACAGTAAAATACTTCAAGATTGTATTTCTATATAAAGTAACGTAAATGAACTGTGTATTGTCAACACAGCGATGCCATATTAGATAAGCCACTTGCTTCCACCAATAGTGTGCGTTTTAGAACTTAGCGAGGGAATTTGAAAAAAGACACTATTTAATGATTAAATTTTGCCATTAAATAATTACATTATATTAAAAAAAAATCTTTGCAGGAATGTTTTTATAGTAATAAAGTATACTTAAGAAAAGTTTGGTGCAATTTGGCGTCATATGCATATTGCCTATTGTAGTGTTTTTAACATAACAATGACAAATCTGTGATTCGTCATAACGTGAGTGACAAATTTGTGACCGGTCATGATTGGTGATACGTACTATTGCTGGTCTACCGCTGCAAGTTCTGCAGCTTCTCGCAGCTGGGTGTTCGCAACTTCTGCGCCTCCTGGTACTGACGCGTGTCGCCAAAGTTGCGAGCCTTCCACGTCATACTGTCGCGGTAGTTACGTTCCCGCTGGCATGCATGCCGGAGACTCACTGTCACAATAATAATTACATACATAAATATTATATATGCGAAAGTAACGATGGATGGATGGATGTTTGTTAGCGTTTGTAACCTAAAGGGCTGAAATCTCCATAAAATTTGGCTAATAGTCTGGAAGAACACATAGGCTACTTTCTATCCCGGGAATAGTTCGTCCGCTAGGAATTAAAAAAAATTAGTAAAAACATAGCCTATGTTACTCAGTGATAGCATAGCTTTTAATGGTGCAACAATTTAACAGTGGTAGTGCCCGCTTTAACATCTGAGCACTGCAGGGCTCGCCCCCAATACCACGACCACAGACAGACGTGAAATGGAAACAATTCCGTGTACAGTCTGATGAGTGTGGTGCTGGAGGTCTAATTTAAGTCCCTTTCTCTTTACCACCCTTTTCTTATTAGAAGAGGTTGGGAAGGGGAAGTGGATTTGACGGTGGAGGATGCATAGGAAGGGAAATATCCTCTTTATGTG
>NW_013525202.1:205546-224333 GCF_000836215.1 Papilio polytes
GGTAATCTTACTGATATTATATGCGAAAGTTTAGATGGTGTGTTAGTTTGCCTAAACTGCTGAACGGATTTTGATGAAATTTGGTACAGATTTAGAGCATAGTCTGGAAGAACACATAGGCTACTTTTTATCCCGGGAATAGTTACGATTCCCGTGGGATGCATTAAATTTTGTATTTTAATGTTTACTCGATAATTCTGCAACGGTTCAACATATCTTATTGAAAGGCACAGATATAAGACAAAGTCTGGAGTACACATGGGATAAGCTTCATCCGCGAAAAATGTCCGGTTCCCGAGGGATACGTTATTTACATAGTTCGTCTGTTTTCTAATACCACGCGGACGAAGTCGCGGGAGTTTGATAGGACAAAATAGTGTTATTTATTAGAACATTTGATGTTAAAATGTGGTACTTAATACTAACTGAGATAAAATGATAATTATTATCTATTTATGTATTGTTCATATCCAGGTTTGCCTCACAAGGAAATGGTTAGCTGTCACTTTCATTTATTAACAGACGTCCATATTTAATATATTCCCATACAACTTCAAATGATTCTTGAAACTAAATTAGATGTTTGATTTTCTAAATCACTGTAGTTGTAACATTTACTTATTGAACCTGAGTACGATTCTAACGCGGGCAACAGCTAGTTTTAATACCATAAAGAGTAAACACACTACATCGTAGCGTAATATGTAGCAATCACAGTGTGTTTTTGAATAATCCTTTATTTAATAAAAAGCCCTAACACTTACACGCTTTAGGCTATATTTTAACGCTATTTAATTTAGGGGTGAATAATTTGGAGAAAATATTCAGGCGTGAAACGCTAAATTATACGGATGAAGCCGCAGGGAAACTGCTAGTGTACACTAATATTACTTTTGTATGTATTCTTTCACCATTAAAAAGCTGTGTTATCACTGAGTAACATAGACTATATTTTTACTATTTATTTTATATCACGGGAGCAAAGTCGCGAGCAAAAGCTAGTTTCTAATAAAAAAGGGAAGTAGAAATAGCAAGAGTAGGGATGTATGGGAAGGGGAAAACTTTCAGTAATTCCTTGCTTTGGTATTTTAATAGCTATTAAGTCTACCGACCTTTAAGTTGACAGTCTCCCGGGGCACAGGATACTTGGAGTTAGCAGTGATGCTGAAGACGGGCTCGCTGATGAAGAAGCCCGACATCATGGAGAGGAGTACCAGCACAGCTACCGGGAGCAGCTGCACCAGGCTGGTGTGGGACTCGCGGGGCTCCGGCTCACGAGCACGTCGCCGGCTGTACACAGTTGGGCCACCTCCGGAGAATGCTGAAAACATCACCAGCTATCACCACTGAGGGGGACCCTAAGTTAGTTACTGACATAGTCAACCACTGCGGAATTTCACACATCTTTTTTTTATATCATAAGGTGGCAAACCAGCAAGCGGCCACTAGAATCTGCCAACATGGCGAAGCGACCGCTGCCCATAGACATCCGCAATTGCAGATGCGTTGCCTACCCTTATCCGACGGAGGAGACGCACATAAAGAGGATATTTCCCCTTCCTATGCATCTCCTCCACCGTCAAATCCACTACCCCTTCCCAACCTCTCCTTATAAGCAAAGGATGGTAAAGAGAAAGGGACTTAAATTAGGCCTCCAGCACCACACTCTTCAGACCAAACATGGAATTGCTTCCACTTCACGCCTGTTTTCTGTGTGGTCGTGGTATTACACCGGGCGAGCCGGCCAATTCATGCGAAGATGTTAAAACGGGCTCTACCACTGTTAAACACATATCTTTGAATTTCTACACCAATATACATCAGTATGTTTTCTTCACCATAATGTATACACATATGAAATTAGATAAATCGCAAAACGTTGGTATGGCGGAATTCGAACCCAAGATTTGTAGATATCTTGATTTCTAGAATAGAAGTGTTTAGACCCTTGAGCCACCGACCCTCTATTATAATACCACAATGTTAATATAAAAAAAACAAAGTTTTTTTAGGATTTGACGGTGAAGGAGACGCATAGGAAGGGTGAAATGTCCTCTTTATGTGCGTCTCCGTCAATGAAGGGTAGGCAGCGCTGCAATTGCAGATGTTTATGTGCAGCGGTCGCTTTCCATTTCGGTGGATTCAGAATGCTTGCCTGTTTGCTACCTTATATTATAAAAAAACTATGTTAAATTTTAACTTGCTTTTTACTCGACTGAAAAATAATTTAGAGGAAGCGAATGGATGAGGGAAGAGGGTTGAACAAGGCAATGAGACAACCCAATAACTCAATTAGATATGCCATGACAATGGGTGGTTGACATGGAGTCTGCGGGGACGCTTGAACCTCCCAAAAGTAATGTTAACACTTGTAAATAAAAAAGTTTCGATATAAATAAAACGAAGAACTGATTATTCCCAACCATCACCTCACTCTGTTCCCACGTGAGAAAAAGTTCATCCGTCCCACCATCACCAATAAGGTGACAGATGAAAAAGTTATGGAATAAGTTCCAACCATCCTCGTCGCAAAAAGGTAAGACGGATGAAACGTTTTAGTCTCATGTCGTCACGTGGGGACAGATTGGGTGACAGTTGGGAATAATACCAAAGAACTGACCTGTAGCTCCAAAGAACATATTAAAAAGCTCCTCCGCAGTAAGATCCGATTCAAATCCTCGAGCATAGTATGTTTGGTGATGGTGTGTGGTGTGTGCCGGCTCCTCACCCCGCACATCATACTGCTTGCGTTTCTCTGGATCTGTTAAGATCGCTGCTGCGTTGCCTATAGCCTGTCACATGGAAAAATATATATACTAATCTTACTAATATAAATGCGAAAGTTTAGATGGATGGATGTTAGAGTTTGTAGCCTAAACGGCTGAACGGATCATGATGAAATTTGGTATAGACGTAGAGGATAGTTTGGAAGAAATCGGCTACTCATTTTTGTTGTTTTTTAATTACTGCAGCAGCAGATACTCACAGCAACTGGCCGCACTGCCCTGCCGTAATACAGTTTTTATACTAGTACGGAGGGTAGCTGAACAATTTGCTAATAAGCAAACTAGCCTACAGATTTGTTTACATACTTATTTAAGTACTTTACTGTTTTTTGTTTATTTTAGTTTATGTTTAGTGTGTAAAAAAAAAATGTAAATTAGGTTAAGTTTGTGGTAATTTTTCTTAAAATAAATATTTTTTCATTTTCAATTCGACGACGGAGTCACGGGCGATAGCTAGTCTATACTAGTATTAAAAAAGGAGAGATTTGTATTTTTGTATGTATTGAAATAACTCAAAAACTACTGGACCGATTTTAAAAATTCTTTCACTGTTTGAATGGTAATTTATGAGTGAGTAAATAAGAGCTATTTTTTTTAAATTAACTTCTATATCCAAGCGGACGAAGTCTCGAGCAACAGCTAGTGTTTAATATTGTTGTAAAATTTAGAAAAAAAAAATAGATATTGCCTATGTTAGTGATACTGTAGATTTTAATGGTGCAATAAGTTTTGAAGTCATCCAAATACTTTTTTGAGTTTTTTCAATACATAACAAAAGTACAATAATACAAATCTTTCCTCTTTATATCATACTTCATTTTTTTATAATATAAGATGGCAAACTCGCAAGCGGCTTGAATCCACCGAAATGGAAAGCGACCGCTGCACATCAACATCCGCAATTGCTGCGTTGCCTACCCTTCAATGACGGAGGAAGAGGCGCTCATAAAGAGGACATTTCCCATTACTATGCGTCTCCTCCACCGTCAAATCCACCTTTCCATCCTTTCCTCTGAGGAAAAGGATGGAAAGGAAAAGGGACTAAATTTACTAATACTATAAAAGCGAAAGTTTAAAATGAAACGGAAATGTTAGAATTTGTAGCCTAAATGGCTGAACAGAACTTTATGAAATTTGGTACAGATATATAGTCTGGAAGAACACATAGGCTACTTGCATTTATTTTTTTGTAAATCCAGACAGACAATGTATTGTAGTAAACAAGCAAACAGTCACTTGATATTGTGGGAATAATGTAGCCACTACTACAAAACCAGATGCTTTGCCTTGTTAATCAATGCAGATGCATAACGAGAAATATACCTTAAAAGCCTCCGCAGCTCCAGGCGCATGGTTCTTGTCTGGATGCAGCTGGAGCGCAAGCTTCTTGTAGGACTTCTTTATGTCAGAGTCTGTAGCTTCCTTTGACACACCTGGAACAAACATTCAGCATTTGAACAATAGTATCGTTAAAAATTAGCTGCTTGGAATATTGTACGGCACAGAACATAAGTGTGCTGTAGCTAAATTTGTTTTCCCTTACATCTCCACCTTTCTCTTATGAGGAAAAGATGGAAGGAAATGGATATAAGAGTTGGAGACATACAAGAGAAGGATATATCCTCTGTGTATCATTGATTAAAGGAAGACAATCTGCAATTGCTTATATAGTGGTTGCTTTAAATATTCAGCCTATTCTGGCCTTCTGATGATATATTTTTTTTTACTTAGCTACATTTACGAGGCCACTCAGCTATTATGGCGACATTGCGTCTCGACGACCATGTGAAATTATGGACTATTTCTTATTGAATATGTATTGCCCTCTGGTGGCTGGGACTGCACTTGGCCGGACGAGCGGATTATGGACAATGACAGATAGGCCGCGCATCTTCCCCGCCGGTGTTGCAGTAAGATGCAAAAATTAGTTAAAAGGACTGAAGATAGACATTGGGCATGTTGAACAAATGTTTTAGCAACAGTTTTAGCTTATTAGTCACATAACAGTTAAAAGGTTTCTTTATGTATATTACTTATATAACAGTCCAGCTAATCTAATTAAATGTAACTTGTTGTGTTCCCAGTCAATGTCTGCAGCAACTAAAGCTATGGTCTCATTGGAAGTTGGTTTTAAACTTTTAATTATAAAGATTGATTGATGGGTAATCCAACTAATTGGGGAATAGGATTTTTATTAGTTTTTTAACTACCAGAAAACCTGTAGAATTCATAGTTATACTTCTTTAACTACTCAAAAATAGTATAATATTAAAAAATAAAAACAAACCATTATTAAGATAACTCGATTATTTCAAAACAAAAGTGAAGTAAACACGTCCTTGTCAATCTTAACTAAGGAAACTTCATTTTTATTGTCTAAAGTACAAGTGAAACTTTTATTTGAGTACCATTTATCTGGGATGATATAAATATGCTCTAAAAAGCATTATGTCCATGACCTTGAAATCTGTACAGCTACAGCATTGAATAGACAATTATTTGCGTCATTTTACTTTGGTAGAACTTTACGTTTCATTGTTGATAACTTACCCAAGATTTCATAGTAATCCTTGCATTTAGTATTAATCCTTCGGACCGCCTCCAATTGATCTTGAGTGTACTCTCTCTGTGGTGGTTGATGTGACGGAGTCTTCCTGCGTCTCACTTCTTCAGCACTTGGAGAATTCGGGGGACTTCGTTTCGGCGGTGCACCAGCATTTCCTGCAGCCCTAAGACGGATTAGCAGCTCTTTGGCGCGTGCAGTAGGATACAAACGTTCAGCTCTTAACAAAAATCGCTCAGCTTTTTCAATGTTTCCAGCAGATAAAGCATTTTGAGCGATTTCAATGCATCGATCTGCATCGTCCTTGTTGCATTCGATAGTCATTTTTGTAGCAAAACAAGACCAATGTTGTCGAATAACGATGTTACAGAATAATGTAACAGTTCAAAAGTTGGTTATGCAAATTCGATTGGTATAAATTGACTTTAATTAAGGAATAATTACACCATTTTGCTTTTAATAAAAATTGAGCGAAATGATATTGCGTCAATGAAGCAAAATATCAAAGTTGCCAGTCATATGACCGTGTCACATCTAATTTTTTAGTGAGGCAATTGTAAAATCGATGCAAAATCATTGTTAAAAAATGATTTCAATTTAAACATTTTTCTACACTTTTAAACATCTTAGTAAACCAATTATTTTTGTTCAAATGTTTCAATTTTAAACTCTCAGATGTTTACTTAGTCGCAAACACTCGCATAAGATATCTTGAATAAAATCGATTATCGAAGTCGATTTAACGACCATTGACAGCCCATCCCTAATTAAACTGACATTTTTCCGATATTTCGTCATATGACGTATGACGCATTCTTCAGTAATCTAACATTCGGCAACGGCTATTGAATCTGATATTTTATTAATGTTAGTTTCGTATCCATAGCATTAAGGTGTAAACTCAGTGTATATTCGCTTATAATCAATCGTTTAGCAGCAAAAGATGGCCGCTCCACCGATCTATAATCCAGTAAGTGGTTTAAAAAAATTTGCATGTTGTTTGTCACGAATATGAAAATAGGATATAGCACTTTTTAACGTTTTCAAGGGCGACGTCGCCGCTTGATAGCTGTATTATTTGCCGTGTAAACACAATGTACGCTGTTGTTTTATCAGAAACCATTTAAAGGCACATCTAAAACGTTTTTGTAGACGTTAAATGGAGTTTCAAGGTTTTGCCGGTTTCCACAAGCGTTACATCGTCACGAGTTATATTTATGGTTTTAATTTTCTTTTTCCTCTTGTGCAATATATTAAAATGTTACAAGATATATAACTTTACCTATATATCTACTATTTTGCTTTATAGGATTCATTTGTTTATAAACATAATGTAAATAACATACTAAAACGATAATAATGGGACTACAAAAGTAATTAAACATGATAATTATTCATCAAATTACTTGAATTCTATAATTGTCAGACATTTCTTCAAAAAAAAACTCAGAGAAACAATATAGGATATGACTAATGAGTAAATATAATTTTGGCTTATACAAATATTAATTTTAATGTCAATTAAGATTAAAATAAATATACAAACAACAGTAATGTATGACATCATACATTAAATTGATCCTACGGGAGTAGGATAAGGCAGGGGAGATGATGATGTATATTCAAACCTAAAGAAGTGTGAAATATTTATAAGTGAAAATCATTAGAATCTTTACTAGAGTTTTTGTATAATAAGATTATTATTGCAGCTTGTGGACTTTTGCTTATCTATGTCCGACTGTATGAAGCTTGTGCTGAATACATCAAAATTTATCCAACCATTTTAGCACACATTTATACTGTAAATTTGAACCTTTATGGCATGTATAGTGCAATGTATGTATATATAATAATATATGAAATAACTCAACTGACAACATCCTAAGACTCTCAGAGGATGTCACTTAACTCATCAGTTATACACTAAGACCTAACACTGTTAATATATTGGTTAGTGGCACTAACTAGTTTTGAACTCTTTGGGATCTAATATCAGATACTGAGAACTTGTCCAAAATTAGTGTCATCACTGAACAATGTGTGAGTTAAGCCATTCTTAATTAGATTATGATGTCTCATGAAAGTTTAGATATATTAAAATATACACAAGAAATCATCACCATCCAGTGTCATTTTATGATGTTTCTCCTTGTTTGTAGATAGTGCCATGTGTGCACCCCATCCCTGGGGGCATGTTCCCTGGCAGAATGATCAGATTCCAAGGCAGTGTACCCCCTGGCGCTCAGAGGTATATTAAGTCATATATTTGTATGTAGATTATGTGTCTATTAAATGTACTATTTGCTTGTGCATATTATAATGTTCCATCTATGCTAATAATATAAAGAGGAAATATTTGTATTTTTGTATCGAAATAACTCAAAAACTACTAGACCGTTTTCAAAAATTCTTTCACCATTAAAAAGCTGTTATCAGTGAGTAACATAGCCTATGTTTTATTATTTTTCATTTCACGCAGACGATGTCGCGAGCAACCGCTAATAGCTTATATCATTCAAGTATAATGTAGCATTGTAATAGTAAATTAATTTTTAAAATAACTACAATAGTTTTTGAGTTTATTAGTTACATACATGAATTAATTTAGCCTCTAATTGTACATTACCTTGTCTTTGCTTGTTACTTATATTGTTAAATATTTAACCCAATAGTGTTAGCAAAATAATTTTTCCAGGTTCGCTATAAACTTACAATGTGGTCCAAACACGGACCCTCGTGATGATATCGCACTCCATCTGAACTTCCGCTTCATAGAGATGTGTGTTGTCCGCAACCATCTGACGGCGATGAACTGGGGAGTGGAGGATACAGCTGGTGGTATGCCGCTGGCCAGGGGGGAGGCATTCGAAGCTCTGTTGCTCTGTGAACCACAATCTATAAAGGTAAGAATCTTCTAGAATGATTATCAAGACTAGAAAAATAAGCAGGAAATACTTATGCAATTTTATGTAGTAATTATTTTTTTGTACTCGACAATGATAGTTAGCAGCTCTTGCCCACGAATAATCGCCAGAGGTCTAATTTTAGTCCCTTTCACGTTCCACCCTCTTATAAAGAAAGGATTGGATGGGAAAGTAGATTTGATGGTGGAGGAGATGCTAAGGAAGGGGAAATATCATCTTTATGGGCGTCTCTTCCTCCGTCGATTTAAGGTAGGCAACGGATATGCAATAGTGGTTGTCTATGGGCAGCGGTCGCTTCGCCATTTTGGCTGATTGTGATGGCCGCTTACTCGTTTGCACCTTATAATATAAAAACAAAATCGCGTGGAATTTAAGAAAATAAAGAAGTCAACATATTCTTCCAGACTATCTTTTATGCCAAATTTCATCGAGATCCGTTTAGCCGTTTAGGTTATAAACTCTAATAGACATTCATCACAGACAGGCGTGAAGTGGAAGCAATTCCGCGATTCGTCTGATTAAGTGTTAGACAGTGGTGGAGATGCATAGGAAAGGGAAATATCCTCTTTATGTGCGTCTCCGTGGATTAAGGGTAGGCAACGCATCTGCAATTGTGGATGTCTGGTGCCAGTCTCTTAGCTATTTAGGCAGTTTCAGGTGGCTGCTTGCTCGTTTACCACTTTGTAATATATAATAAAAACTTTTTCTAATATACTCAAATAGGGTTGTAACGGAGGCCATTTTAACAGATGCGGATGCAGAGGGGAAGCGGAAGTCAATAATATAATGTTAATTGCGATTTATTAAAGAAATAAAAAAATAAAAATAAAATAAAATCACGTTGATTTAAAATACAGACTGGTATATAATTACAAAATACAGTTGATTATGCAAATATATTGTATAACAATTATAATTTATTGACTTATGCCCCCGCGGGCATAAACTATACCTAATCACCCCAATATAGCGTAAAAGAAATAACGGAAGCGGATGCGGAATTAATATTTCTTGCGGATATACTTGCGGATGCGGAAGCGGAGTTCCGTTACAACCCTATATGAGAATATTTTGTATACAGATAGCACTAAATGGTGTCCATTTCTGCGAGTTCCCGCACCGCCTGCCGTACCAGCGCATCTCGCATATGACTGTGGATGGTGACGTCATGCTGCAGTTTGTAGGCTTCGAGGGTGCGCAGGCGCCGCCTTCACAAATGTTTATGGTATTATATTATAGTCTTTATTAATAAAGCTTTTGTAAAAACATCTAACTTAGGGATTCAATCATCCACTAAATTCACTAGTACTCTAGCAACTAATTTTTGCTCGTGACTTTGCCCCCGTGAAATTAATAAACGGTTAAAAATATGGCTGTGTTACTAAGCTTTTTAATGGTGAAAGAATTTTTGAAATCGGCCCAGTAGTTTTTTAGTTATTTGAATCCAAAAAAACAATCCAAATATTTCCTCTTAATATTACAGCATTCTTATAGTGAACGAATTTTTTTAAATGTGTCCAGTACTTTTTGATGTTTTTTTATTACAAATGTATCTAAATTTTAAAATTTTGTCGGTTTTTCATTGTTGAAATTAACTTCTAGTATATATTTCTTTAAATTGATGTTATATTTCAGTCGGAGCCCCCTGCGTATGGCGCGTACGGCGCTCCGCCCCCCGTGTACGGAGCCCCCGGGTACGGCGCTCCTCAAGGTATGAATTGCACACATATTTTAAAGGTGCTTTGGAATAACATTAACTAAATATTAGGTATTTTGTTGGTTTTATATGAAAATGTTTGTTTCATAAAATTATAAAGGACGTAACTTGACTTTTTTGTTGCTATTTTAAGCTTAAAATGTGTAATTATTTATAGTAATTGCAATTTTTTTTTGTATTTAATAAGTTTCCTAAAATCCTATTTTTCAACATGCATTTTCATATTTTAAATTGAATAATCTCTTATTTGACGAGATGAAATATTTTAGAAAGGGACAGCATGTTGTTACTTCTAATTGGTTGGCCATTTTAATAGGTTGAATTTGACATCTGTCAATTTCAGCTTCATAGTGAAGTGGCATGTTTAAAAACATCGATTATACTAAAAATCGATTTGGAGTTCAAATATGTGTTAATCGAATTTAGTTATATAAAGTTAATCGTTTTATTATAGCTTCATAATGTATTTAAAAAGTGTTTTTTGACGTATGTAACGTTTTATTAACAAAATAGCTTCAAATAAATCATATTTTTTTGCCCGTCGTTACGTTTGTTGAATTGTGTCAAATGCGACCTGTTAAAATGGCCTTGCTGTAGATTATTTAGTCTGTGGTCTTAATCAGATATACTAACGCTATTGTAAAGGTATTTTAATTCAAGAAAAAAAATTCCCGCCAAAAAGGTTTTAACATCGAGTTATCATAGATTATGAAAAATCATAGATTAAGTATCCTGTTAATTGGTAGTTTTAGATTATTCTCTGTGCAAATGTAAGGTATCTTTTTTATTTTAGTTTTTATAAATATTTTAACATATTAACTAATATTTGATTCTATTTCTTACATTCTTTTTAAATTGAATTTGATTAACATTATGCTAATAATAATGCCGAAAAAAATCTTAATTTAATAATCTATAAATGTTTTGATTTTATTTCGATATATCTTTATTATAGAGACATTTTTGCGCATTATTATCGCGAGTGAAAGTGTATTTACTTACAAAGAAGGTAAGTATTCATTACAGACTTATTTATATGTTTGAATTTTCATAACATTTTAATGTATTGTTAACTTTACAGATTTATGTTTCATATTATTTTGCAGTTAAAAATATTTAAAATAAATACGTCGAAAATTTCTTACCAATATTCTAAACTAGCTTCTGCCCGCGACTCCGTCCGCGTGGTATTAAAAAAGAAAGTAGCCTATGTGTTCTTTCAGACTGTCCTCTACATCTGTACCAAATTTCATCTAATTCCGTTCAGCAGTTTAGGCTATTCTAACAAACATCCATCCATCTAAACTTTCGCATTTATAATAGTAGTATGATTACTTTTTTTGAACCTAAATTATCTTTCTTTTAAATAGTATCTTTTGGTATTTTATGTATTCAGTACATTTTAATTTTCATTATCTTTACTATATTTCTTTGCTGTCGGTGATTTGGTGGGTTTCGGTAATATTATGATGTTAATTATACTGTTTTGGTAGTTTTTGTGAACTGGCAACTTTTTATTTTTTGTTTTATTTCTGCACAGGCTTCTACTGATGACTTGTAGCTGATGCGGACGATGCAATGTAGGTAGATTTTTATTGTACAATACTAATTGTCTAATAAACTGATAGGGTTTTTAATTATGGAAATTTCTAGATCTTTGTAATTCGAAGAGAAAGTTTAGATAGATTCTAATTACTACTGATATCTTATATCTAATAAATCTTTGTTAGCGAAGATGACCGTTTTTTTTAAATCCACACTAAAATTGTTTGCGGGCCATAGCTCGTATTAAATAAAAATATAATCATGACGTTAGTTAAAAAAAATTAGTAAGATTTCCGATATTTAGGACCTGTCCCACTAATGGCTGATAGAGGCTCAGATAGCTTAATGACGTCACTGTCAGAGGGAACAAGTTATATTTCCATCATATATTACACGTTGGATGTCAGATGATTTCAATATGGCTATACTGACACTTAGATTGATAGATTACTTTCTTCTTTTTTTTTTTAATGTTAGTAGATTTTTGTTAATTTACTAATATTTCTTTTAACCATTCCAACTATGCTGTAGACTTGTGCTAGGATATGGTTCACAATAGACAAATGGCGGGATTCAAACCCACGACCTCAAAATCGGTAGTCCGTATCACAAACCATTAGACTATTGGTTATTAATAATAATAGTAACTTCCCTTTCCACCCTTTTTTTAAGAGGAAAGGATGGTAAGAAAAAGTGGATTTTACGGTGGAGGAGACACATAGAAAGGGGAAATGTCCTCTTTATGTAAGCAACGCTGCAATTGTGGATGTCTATGGGCAGCGGTCGCTTTTTATTTCGGTGGATTCAGGCCGCTTGCTCGTAATAGTAATTTATTTATTGTCTTTTTTGCTTACCTTTCATGGAAGTCTTGGCTCCTGTCCGGCTTGTTATTTTTTATATATTTTTTAACTTTCAGATGCACCATGAGAAAAACAGTGCAGTGAAGTATTTCATCTATATTATATATTTCATTCGATATATTTATATACCTTCATATTTAAGTGTTTTTGTGATTGTTATTTAAGATTCTTTATCCAAAAAAATATAGCTTAAGCTTATTTTTTATTGTTGAAAAATATTTTTTTGGTGGAATTGAAATGTTACTGGCAATATTGTGTCTTGTCAAATTTCAGTTTTAATCTATAGTGTGTATAAATAATTTAGATTAGTTTGACAATTCACTTCAAATTTAGTAGGGATGGGTTGTGTAATCAGTCATGAATCTTATCGATTTTAGATTTTTATTCTTATAAAAGTTGTGATCGATAGATTTATAGTTATCACTATATATCTATTAGTTATCACACACACTCATGAATTTAATAAAAAAAAAAAACACTTTTTCTCAAATTAATAATGACCATAATAATGAGAGTAAATAAATGTTTATTACTACTACAGCCGTACGTAATCGAATTGGATTTCGCTATTATTTCTGTCATCGCTAAATTCTCTACACTATAATAAATAATAGAATTGTCCTCTAAATTAGTTAATAAGAAAATAATAATATTAGTTGAGTTTGTTAATTATTTACACCGATATCGATAGTTCATAATTGTTCGCTGCGTGTTTCGTCACTACGATACCTGTCTATTAAGTACGGCATTTGCCTTCATACAAATTGCTTGATACTTCATATGCGTCATTTACCAAACTAATCTATCTTATTTAGACAAATAATAAATGTTTTCTTTTCAACTATGTTACAAATGAAATATATGCCTTTTTAAATTGAGAAATAAGATATTTAATATTATTGAAATATAAACATGAATTTATTTCTATAAAGTGACATCATTTGACCCTTAAATAGCTGATGTTTCTTTGATACCGGGGTTATAAATCTCATTGGGCTATAATCGATTCTATTTTAATATTAGCTGTTAACGTGAGACTTGATCCGCATAAAATTTTATTTTATTGTTTACATTTGTCAAATTATCAATAGCAAATGTCAAAATGACATGACAAACCTTAGCAATCTTTCTTTCTTGATGTCGGCAGCAACTTATGGTCTTTTTTCCACATTAGGGTTTTTATTCATAATATTTACACCCTAAGTTTAATGTCGTGAAAATATATAGCCCAAAGCGTGACGTAAGTTTAGGGCTTTTTATTTAAAAAAGAATTATTCAAAAATATGGTGTAATTGCTGACATCTTAGGCAACAAAGAAGTGTGTGTTTACGCTTTATTATAATAGTATAGATTACTGTTTAAATGTTATCTTATAATCTTCAAGTTAGAAAACAAAGCATATCACGTAAATGCTTTGAAGGTATAGATTTCTCGGGAACAAGTACGAAGGATCATATGTAAACACAGTAAAGGGCACACTTGTATATTTTTAATTGAAAAATCAGGCTTTTAAGGGTTAAAAAATGTTTCCTGTATAATCTATGTTCAAGGAACTCCCTCCAAAAAATATAGATTAAATAATTGTTATTTAATGAATAAACAATTTGGCTACGTTTGTAATGTTTATATTGTAAGGTTCGGCTGCTAAATGTTTTGTATTGTTTTAAAAATTATGTACGCAGCTTTGATTACTTAATACAGTATTTGCATTTATATTACGTTGTTTTATTTCAAACCATAATTTGCCGCTAAAATGCAATATTTATAGCTGTCAAGTTTTAGGGATGTGAATCAAAAAATCCTCAATTAAGTAAATCGATTGTAACCAATAATCGATACATTTTTGTAAGAAATTGGAATCGTTTACATAATGTAATATTGATTTTTTTTTGTAAATGTCGATAAGTTACACGAATAAGGCCTTAATATGTGAGGAGAAAGAAAAATGAAATTTCATAAAGAAATACCAATTCTGGTTATGAATTAAATAAATTGTATTTGGAAGGACAGTATCCATACCCTTGGCATTGTTGTTCATGGGCATCGGATCAAATAATCTCAAGCGATCCGTTGCTCGTTTGCCCGCTTTTTCTATAAAAAATGAACTATTTAGTTGTCTCGTTAGTTTTGTACTAGTTCATTATTTAATCATATTAATTTTATTTTCCAGGTTTCCAGACGACTGGTGTAAGTATTCTTTACTTATAATATGCATAAAAGACAAAATATATGACTGAACTCAGATACTACTAAACTTATTTAAAAATTCCTTCGCTATAAGACTCCTACATTATCATGGAGAAATATAGGCTTTATAATAAACGAGAAGGGAATAGATATGACAATATATTAACCTAGCTGTTATCCGCGTGAAAATAAAAAAATGTAGCCTATGTTACTCACTGATAACGTAGCTATTTCATTGTAAAAGAAATTTTGATATTATCCCAGTAGTTTTTGAGTTATTTCAATACATACAAAGGTTTTTTTCCTCCTCTTTATACCAATAGTATGGATATAGACTAGGTGTTGCTCGCGACTTAATCCGGTGAAATTAAAAATAGCCTTAATTACTCTGATAAATTGTAATTTCTTAAAAATCTGATAAATCCTTTTCTAACAGTGAAAGAATTTTAAAATCGGCCCAGTAGTTTTTTTCAGTTTCAATACAATTCTTCTTTCTTTATAATATTAGTATAGATAGATAGGGGGTTAGCCTTGGAGTATGTTTTTAAGCACAATAGTATACGACGTAAGTATTAACACAGGGCCTAGAGACGACGTACGTGCAAGGCCAGCCGCAGCGCACTGGCATGGGCACTGGCGCGGCGGTGGGGCTGGGCGTGGGCGCGCTGGCGGCCGGCGGGCTGGCGGGCTACGCGCTCGGCGGCGGCTTCAGCAGCAACGACTCGCCCAGAGAAGAGGTAAACAAAAAAACATACAGGCGAATTGACTACCTCCTTCTTTTGGAAAGTCAGTCAAAAATAATGTATTTAACACACTAACGTACTTAAAAGGTAAAAGGCAGCAGCGCGGAGAATTTTCAAACTTTAAAATAAACTAGCTGTTGCTCACGCTTTCGTCTGCGTGAATATAAAAATTATATCCTATGTTACTCAGATAAATTACCTTTCTAACGGTGAAAGAATTTTTAAAATTGCCCCAGTAGTTTTTGAGTTATTCCAATATATTCAAAAATACAAATCAATATATCTAATTTATAATATTAGTAAAGATTTGTAATAGAAAAAGGGTAAAATAAATAATATACAGCCTAAAACTTAAGATTTAAAATGGAATGATGTTTTAAAAAGAATAACAAAATTTAAACTTCTATTCTAATTTCAAAAAAATATAAAAAAGAAAAAATAAAAGGAGGCTTGTTACATCTCCAACACTGTTTAGAATATTTTTCAATTTGTATTTATTGATTTTTCCCTTTTTAATTAAACGGTCATGTATTCTTGACTTTGCGTAAAAGGGAATTGCACGTTTACATGAAGTCTATAAATGCACGGCTAAGGACCTGTCCCGCTACTGACTGATAGAGACTCAGATAGCTTAAAGGTGACGTCACTGTCAGATAGTACCAAAATCCAATATTTCCATCACATATTTTATACGTTGGATTGTTTGACAATTTACAATTTGGTGTGACAGGCCTTAAGTGTTTCCGTTTCTCCTACACATATTTTAAACTTTGCATTTATATAAAAATAACAATATTTCGCAGGTGAATGTATCATCCTTCTCAGAAAATGTCGATTTCGGTGGCGACGACTGGATGGATTAGTCCGCTCTTAGTCTAAGAATAAACAACATACAAATAAAATCAAAATAACACTAAAACAAATATACCTAAGATTGAATAAAATTCGATATATAAATATATCTTAAAGCTTTCTAATAATTTTGTTACATTTACAGAAAATGCAATAACATTTTATATGTAAACGTATTTCAATTTTAAAAAATTTAGAAATCGATTTTCGATGATCTGTTCATAAATCGATACATCGATCATGTTCGCAACTTTCACATCACTGCGTCTTCAAAATGGCGATTGTAAATCAGCTGATTATTTACGTTCAAAAAAATGTCAGCAAAATTAATAAAAATCAAGTATTTTGCAATAAAAAAGATAAATACGCAGTTATCTTTATATATTAGTTTTAATATAAGAAAGTAAAAAGTTCTCAAAAGCCTTAGATGCGATTTGGAAATAAATTATTTCTTTTGACACAAATTGTTTAAAATATTGTTAACATGTTTATTTAATATTTTTTATTTTAGTATATTAGAAAGCATTTATTTTAGGAAATAACGTAAATAAGCAATTTTTCACTTATAACCGTTTTTTCAAATATTTTATTATTTTACATTGTGTTGTTTATAAATATTGCAAAGATTAAAAAAAATATTGGCGTTATATTTAATCTGTAATGTTACTATATAAAATATTTAAATGGAGTTATTGTTCGGTATAAAATTAAAAATATATAGTTATATTAAAAAGCCTTAAAGGAGCCTTTCTAAATTTAGGTATCAGATATACAGCTAAGAGAAATACAGATTATATTAAGCTTTGTGCGGTGTTGGATTAGAAGTTAAAAAAATACCAGTTATGTTACAAAAATGAATGTTTTTGTTGAATATAGTACAATATACAATATAAATTTGATTATATTAGCGAATACATTTTGTTAAAAGATACTGTTTCTAACATATTTCTTGATTTTTTAATTTTCAATACATATGTCGAGGTTATTAAAAAAAGTTTTTTTGTATTGCTAGCTTTTGCCCGCGACTTCGCCCGTGTAAAATTTAAAAATGTTAAAAAAAGTATAGCCTATGTTAGTCCCAGATAAATTACCTTTCTAATGGTGAAAGAATGTTTAAAATCGGTCCAGTAGTTTTTGCGTGAATCAAATACATATAAAAATCCAAATAGTTTATTTTGAAAGATTTGGATTTTGTATTTATTCGATTCACGTAACAAGAACTGGGCCGATTTTTAACAATCTTTCACCGTCAGAAAGGTAATTTATTTGTGAGTAACATAGACTTTATTTTTTATTTTCACGCGGGCGAAGTTGCGGGTAATAGCTAGTTACTTATAATAATTCGACCAGCCATAGAGAGTATAAGTAGATTATAAAATATTTGAAAGCACATATACCTTTATTACTTGTTTAATTTTAGTAATATACGAATTATCATTTATTTTAGATATTTCGATGTTATTGGAAGATAAGGTTTTGGATACCATTAAAATAAAACTGCAATAATTAGTGTTTTTTTAAATAATAAATAAATAAAAACCTCTTTATTGCCATCCAAGAATACACAGAGTTGTACAAAATAAAAAAAACATACATGAAAAAATTATAACAGAATGCAAAAGGGGGAGGCTCAGCTTAACAGATACTGGTTGAGATCCAGGGTCGAGCTGGTTTTCAGCCACCCCCCTTCCCAAGATTTTTTTTTTGTTTTGTTTCTTTTATTGAACAAAAAACCGAATTGTTGGTCTTTTATATTTTATGGAAGAATATATTCTAACCTTATCTAATATTAACATCGAATAAACGCCATTTTAGTAGTTAAGTCTTATGGCAACACCGAGCCTTGTCAAAGTTGCACTAAAGCTTGGAGTTTTTGTAAGTTTTTTTTGTATCGGTTGTAATATTGTGAATCACAAATTTTATTGCTATAAATAAATTTATTGATCGTTATTGTTGGTTTTATTTTGCTCATCTTTATTAAGTTAAATTACCCTCTATAGTTTGTCTAAATAAGATAGATTAGTTTGATAAATGACGCATATGAAGTATCGAATTCAATTTGTATGAAAAATGCCGCACTTAGACAGGTATCGTAGTGACGAAACACGCAGCGAACAATTATGAACTATCGATATTCGGTTTAAATATTTATCGAACTCGACTAAAATTATTATTTTCTAATTAACTAATTTAGAGGACAATTCTAGTATTGATTATAACATTAAGAGTTTATGTCGTGGCCAAGCAAAAATACAAACAAAGCATCCAGGACGCTATAACTGATAGCTAGAAAAACTTCTGTTCTTCACAAAAAATGGAAACAATGTGGCAACGCATGTACCGTATTCTGAGAATATTTATTTTTACGACACCCTGAATCTAACAACGTGCTTACGCCTTTAGATTCTGCCACGCTTCTCGCCAACTCATTTTTCCCTATAGACATGGAACATGTCGAGTCAGAAGCACACCGCAAAATAAGAGATGAGGTCTATTAATTCTTTGAATCGACCTCTCTCCGTCTAGGTCCTGAGGCTATACCCTTCACAAACTCCGAAGTTATTGACATTATCAGAGAAATGAACCCCAAAAAAGCACCGGGAGGAGACG
>NW_013525202.1:226216-237611 GCF_000836215.1 Papilio polytes
ATGCGACCATCGCTGAAATAATGATTAATGATAGACTCAGAAATACATTCTTAGAATACTGTGAGACAGTAATGCGCAGCGCAGCGAGGGCCAACGGCTCCATAGCTTAAATAATTATATATATTTATAACAAGTATGTATGTATTGTAATTATGTAATTATAGCTTTCGCCCGCAACTCCGGCCACATCAAATCTATAAAGAAAGAAAAAGGGTGAGTGGCCTATGTGTTCTTTCGGACTATCCATTATGTTTATGTCAGATTTCATCGAGATCGACTCAGCAGTTTGGGCTACAGACTGTAACAGGTATCCGCCCATCTAAATCTCCGCATTTATTTTGTTAATTTTGTATTATATATTATATTCTATTTTATATTACATTATTGTTAATGTGACAAGAATTATAATTAAAATTTGAATTTAACAACTTATCATAATAAGTAGTTAAACATTTTGAACAAACAAACTACAACTCATAGATTGCTTAAGAACAACCTAACGGTAACAAGGTTGCTGCATTACCTACAGCAGCAAGTACCCGAAGGGCCCCTCCTCGGGTGTACAAAAAAAACATTAAGAGTACAACGATGACAATAATAATAACGAAATCCAATTCGATTACGTACGGCTGTAGAAGTAATATACATTTATTTACTGTCATTATTATTTTGAGAAAACAGTGTTTTTTTCATTTCATTAGTTATAAAACTATCGATTCCAACTTCTATAAGAATAATAATCGAAAATCGATAAGATTCATGACTGATTTTACACAACCCATCCCTACTAAATTTGAAGTGAATTGTCAAACTAATGTAAATTATTTAGACAAACTATAATGGTAAATGAATTGTTAAAAAGCCCAGTAGTGTTTACGTGAATCGAATACATACAAAAATACAAATCTTTCGTCTTACAATACAAGTACAGATAACCAATGTTGAAGTTTCTACACTAATATTTTGGACGAGAAATATTTTTATATGGCAAACTCAAAAACTACTTGGGAGATAATAAAATTTCTTTCACCACTTTACTGGAAAAAAATAGTTTTTTTATCTAAATTAAAAATCTCTTCTTAGTAGTCTATACTTGTAGAGGGAAGATTTTTATTTTTGATTTTTTGTATCTATGGAGATAACTCAAAAACTACTGGGTCTATTACAAAAATTCTTTCACCATTCAAAAGCTACGTTATCAGTGAGTTCAGAGGTATGGAAAGGAAGTCACGTTAAAGGTTAGTCAATATTTATTTACTTAAAAAACAGCACATGCTGGTCTTTCGTGGTGAAAATAGCACTTAAGACTTCATATCGATGGGTGAAACGCTATTTGTTTTAAGCGCCATTAGGTTAAATGTTTTCATTTTTAGAAAAAAAAGACATAAAAGCGAATCCTGAAAATAATGTCAATTGAAAGATTTTCAGACCGGTTCTAGTTTAAAATTACTATAATTCTGTATTCTTCATTATTTATTAACGACGCAGAAGAATTCGATGATTCTGAATAAGTCAATATCGCTTTAAATGGCGGTTGAAAAAGCCTTTCACACGTCGATATAAATAAATAAAAGTCATATTTTTGTAATAAAATGGATTTATTTAGTAGTTTACGCGAGATCTGGAGCCCACAGTTTGAATGTCCGGTCGTAGGAGCAGGTCGCGACATATTTGTTGTCTAGAGAGATGTCCACACTCATCACCTGCGGAAATAATTACATCATCATCATCACCAGCTCACTATCAGTACTGAGGGAGACCTACAGACTAGTCACTTAGGGTCCCCCTTAGTTGTGATGATGATTAGTATAATGGGGGTGCGTGTTTGTTAGGTTTGTCTTTTGTTGAAGAAGCATGTTAGTATATTGGTGGTGTATGTTCATATATTACTAGTTTGTTTTTGTATGTTGGGGGTGCATCTTAATATATTGAAGGTGCTTATAAGTGAGTTATAAGTTCGTGTTCATACATTGGGGGTGCGTGTTCATGTTACAAGTTCGTCTTTGTGCTTTAGGGGTGCGTGTTCAAATAAGTAGTTCGTCTTTGAGGGTGCGTGTTCAAATAAGTAGTTCGTCTTTGGGGGTGCGTGTTCATGTTACAAGTTCGTCTTTGTGCTTTGGGGGTGCGTGTTCAAATAAGTAGTTCGTCTTTGGGGGTGCATGTTCAAATAAGTAGTTCGTCTTTGGGGGTTCGTGTTCATATACGTAGTTCGTCTTTGGGGGTGCGTGTTCAAATAAGTAGTTCGTCTTTGGGGGTGCATGTTCAAATAAGTAGTTCGTCTTTGGGGGTGCGTGTTCATATACGTAGTTCGTCTTTGGGGGTGCGTGTTCAAATAAGTAGTTCGTCTTTGGGGGTGCGTGTTCAAATAAGTAGTTTTTCTTTAGGGGTGCGTGTTCATATACTTAGTTCGTGATTGGGGGTGCGTGTTAGGGGCGTACCTTGTTATCGTGTCCGGAGAGGGTGCGCAGGGGGTGCCAGGCGGGGTCGGACCACAGCTTGCCGCTGCCGTCATACGACCCTGTCGCCAGATAGTGGCCGTGGCTGCGTTGGTACCGAATATCTGGGTTTTTTTTAAAGAACATACATATATATTTAAGTATTATATCTTACTAATATCATAAATAATAAATATTTTAACTGTTATCCTAGCCTAAACTATTGAAAAAATCTCGATTTTTGTCATAAATGTAGAGCATAGTTTAAATATGGCTACTTACTTTTTTTAATTCTACGCGACCGGAGTCGCGGGTGAAAGTTAGTCTATACTACTATAAAGAGGACAGATTTTTATGTATGCTTAGGAATAACTCAAAAACTACTGGGCCGATTCCAAAAATTCTTTCACCAATAAAAAGCTACATTTTCACTTAGTAACATAGGCTATATTTTTATCTTATTTATCTTGTTATAAGCTAGTATAGCTTAAGTTTCTAATATAATTACAATTATCAATATTGTAAATTCAACTGACCGCTTAACAGATGTGTGTGCGCAGGAATTGTGTAAATCGGTGCTCGTTTTCTTATGTCCCAGATTTTTGCCTGAAAAAAATACGTAAAATCATTATTATCTATAATAAAACGTAAACACACTATTTTTTTATGTACGGTGTAAATTACAGTATAATTTTGAATAATTATATAAATAAAAGCCTTTACACACTTTAGGTTATATATTTTCACGCTAATAATCTTAGGGGGTAAATGTGTGGGTGTTGTGTGTGGTGGGGGTTGCGTGTGGTTTGGGTGTTGTGTGTGGTGGGGGTTGCGTGGTGGGGGTTGCGTGGTGGGGATTGCGTGGTGGGGGTTGCGTGTGGTGGGGGTTGCGTGTGGTGTCGGTGTTGCGTGTGGTGAGTGTTGTGTGTGGTGGGGGTTGCGTGTAGTGAGTGTTGTATGTGGTGTGAGTGTTGAGTGTGGTGTGGGGTTTGTGTGTGGTGTACCTGGTGGTCGGCGGCGGCGGTGGCGAGGCGGTGTCCGGCGGGGTGCCAGGCGGCGCCCAGCACGGGGCCGAGATGCCCCTCCAGGAACATGACGCAGCGCCCCGTGCGCACATCCCACACACGACCGAACGCGTCCATACCACTAAATAACAAATATAATAAAAGAAGAATCTTAATCTCAAGAAGATCTCACAAAAGTTGGATTAAGGAGTCTTAAAAAGGCAGTTATTTTAGAAGTGTGGTTTCTATTGGCATTGTGAGGAGGTTCCTATCTCTGACCACTGGTTGCTTGAGTCATCGTATTCCGCAACCGGTGGTGTTACCTGAACTCTAATATTATGCAAAGGAAAGATTGGCATTTTTTTAGATTTTTGTATGTATTCACGTAAAAACTACTGGGGGAATTTCAAAAGTTCTTTCACCGTTAGAATGGTGGTATATCTGTGAGTGACATAGGCTATATTTTTAAATTTCGCGCAGACAAAGTCGCAAGCAACAGCTAGTTATTAATATAAATGACAAAGTTTAGATGGAAGTTTGTTAGTTTGTAGCCTAAACTGCTGAAGTGATCCCGATAGTTTAAAAATATATGAATTCTTACCCAGTAGCAGCCAATGAGCCATCTCCTTGAAAAGCGATACTATAAACTTGTTTAGCGTGACCTTCTTGATGGAGCACCTCCGTTGCTGTGTGAAAAACAAAAATTTATTTAACAATATTGAATATAGATGGCGTTGTAAACAATTATGTTCGCCTTCAATAGATGGCGCTAAAATAAAACGGCTTTGTAAATTATGAAACGCGATTACAAAACAAACTTTTAAATATTTCAATTTGAATACAATGAAAATCCGAAATTTCCATATGATCACTATATATAAAAATTAAAAATCTTCATTTTATTTTAAACTAGATACAAAAACAGTATCGGTAAACTACAGGAGTCAAAAACCTAGGTCTAAGGGGCAGCTATTATGATAATTTTATTTAAAAGTGGTTTTTGCATGCATTAAAATAACTCAAAAACTACTGGGTCTAAAAAAGCTGTTACCACTGTGTAATATACGCTATTTTTGACTATTTTTTAAGTCACGAGGGGCAGCGCTTTATATCACACTCTTTAGGAGGGGTAGTCAGCTCCCCCTAGGTGCACTGACCAGTCTCCAGGTCCCAGAGGCGCCAGGAGTTGTCGAAGACGGTGGTGGCGAGGAAGCGGCCCGAGGGGTGGAACTCAACGCGCGCCACGCGGCTCGGCCCGTGCCCCTCCAGCGACGCCATTGGACTCTCGCTGAAATATACAAAAAGGGGTCCAGTTTTGGCGCCAGGGGGTCACATAGTCGTGGTCAAGTCAAGACCTTGACAAAATGTAAATATATTATGTCAAGCTTTTAACCAACCAGCTCAGGGGGGGAGTCATGACCCCTATAACCCCCCCTGGATCCGCCGTTGTATAAAAATACCATATTTAAGCGACATTAGTATAAAATTATAGTCTATGTTACTCACAGATAAATTATTTCTTAACGGTATATGAATTTTAAAATTGCCCCAGTAGTTTTTGAGTTATCTTAAATATTTTCTCTGTATAATATTAGACATCGCTGGCGCCCTCTCGTGTCGGAGGCCAAGACCCACTTTTTTTTTTATTACCTAAGGTGGCAAACGAGCAAGCGGCCACCTAAAACCGCCAAAATGGTGAAGCGACCGCTGCCCATAGACATCCGCAATTATAGATGCGTTGCCTACCCTTATACGATGAAGGAGGAGACGCACATAAAGAGGACATTTCCCCTTCCTATGCATCTCCTCCACCGTCAAATCCACTTCCTCTTCCCAACCTCTCCTTATAAGGAAAGGGTGGTAAAGAGAAAGGGACTTAAATTAGGCCTCCAGCACACTCATCAGACGAAACACGGAATTGCTTCCACTTCACGCCTGTCTGTGGTCGTGGTATTGGGGGCGAGCCCTGCAGTGCTAACATGTTAAAGCGGGCACTACCACTTTACGTCGCTGCGCCAACGCAATAAGTAAAATTATACATAGATTATTTTTAAACATATCGGAATATAATTTAAAACGCATATAAACGTACCTAGCAAAGTTCCATAGATGTACACTGCCGTCGTAAGCGCACGACGCCATCGTACATACTTCTGACTTCTCCTCAATATCCGTACAATCTTTACCTTCTTTGGCATTATTTATCTGGAATTAAATTAATAATAAATTTTTATTACTTAAAATCATACACTTGAAGTCTTTCGACTAACATCAGGTAATATTGGGTGATTTATGACATTTTCTTGTAGGCGTGGTACTTAGGTATTTCAACAAAATAGTTGTCTTGATAGTTGGTGTAGTCGCAATCCTCAATATCACAATTCATATTTCCACTAAATAATTATAGATCGTAACGATATGTTTCGATTAAGATATTGAATTGACGTCCACCGAACACATGGTCGCGTACGCACTCCATTGCAACTCAAATTGAACTGACTGGAATGACAATATGGCCGCCATACCAGTGCTCGGTGTTCGCCATGGGCATAGAGTAAGCCTACACACTTATAAGTAGGTATCTAACTAGCTGTTGCTCGCGACTTCGCCCGCGTGAAAAATAATACAAAATATTGCAGATAAATTACTTTTCTAATGGTCAATAAAGAATTTGAAATCAGTCTAGTATTTTGAGTTCAATACATACAAAAATACAAATCTTTCTTTATATTAGTACAGAATAGATTACCTTATTGTGGAAGTGTTGCGGGAGCGCGGCCTGCGGGTGGAAGACGGCGCTGCTGACGTTGCAGGTGTGGCCCTTGAGGGTCTGCAGCGGAGTGCACTCCGGCACTGACCACACCTTTATCAAACCTGACCTGGTTGCAATAGGGATATTCATTCAATATTCACTTTATAAGATAACAAAAAAAAACATACAGACGAATTGAGTACCTCCTTCTTTTGGGAAATCGGTCAAATAAAGAAATAAACCAACCATTTTTTTTACGTAGGGAAATGCCTATGCATATTTAGACTCATTGGGACCTAGTTTTGTTTTATAATATAAGTTAGCAAACGAGCAAGCGGCCACCTGAATCCGCCAAAATGGCGAAGCGACCGCTGCACACCGATATCCGCAATTGCAAATGGGTTGCCTACCCTATCTTATCCGACGGAGGAGGAAACGCACATTAAGAGGATATTTCCCCTTCTTATGCATCTCCTCCACCGTCAAATACACTTCCCCTTCCCATCCTCTCATAAGAAAAGGGTAGTAAAAAGAAAGGGACTTAAATTAGGCCTCTGGCACCACACTCATCAGACGAGACACGGAATTAATTCCATTTGTCCAGTCGGAATATTTCGGACTCGCACCGACTAAAACCCCACAGTGGTATAATAACGCCAATAACGCTAAGAAGGAGGAATGGGATTAACCTAAAGAATAGGAAAGAAGATTCGATTTACATAATCCTTGCCTTACAACGCTCATCGGTTCATATCACGGAATAAATAGAGGAACATCACATTATTCACATCATTCCTATGCATTATTTCATTTTTTGGTTGTTTTGTAACCTTAAACACAGATGGCGTTATAATAAATTTCTTTAATTACACATCTCGAGCATAGATGGCATTGCAATGAGTTTTTTTAATTACATATCTCGACCGTAGATGGCGTTATAATTATTTTTCTTTAGTTCCATATCTCGACCACAGATGGCGTTGTAACTAGTTTCTTTAGTTACACTATTTTAAAAATAGATGGCGCTATAAACATTTGTATTAGTGTCTCAAGATGTTGATCTCAGGAATAGGTGTACTGACCAGCTGGAGGTGATGAGCATCTGGCTGTCATCACTGAATCTGCAGAAACTGATCGGACGACTGTCTCCTATCTGAAATACGAATAATTACGAATATTAAATGAAAAACGCTATGCAGAATGTTTTATTTCAACTGCTTATTCCATTTTTTCCTGAATAAGTTAGACGAATTAAAAATTTAGTAATAACTAGCTGTTGCCCGTGACTTCGTCCGCGTGGTATTAGAAAACATACGGACTATAGAAATAACAAAAAGCTACGAATCCCTCGGGAATTAGAAATTTCTCTGGGATGAAGCTTATCCGAAGTGTACTCCAGACTTTGTTTTATATCTGTGTCAAATTACAATAAGATATGTTGAACCGTTGCATCGCATGCAATGATCGAGTAAACATTAAAAAACCAAATTAATCCCACGGGAACCGTAACTATTACCGGGTTAAAAAGTAGCCTATGTCTTCTATCAGACTATGCTCTAAACCTGTGCCGAATTTCATGGAGATCCGTTCAGCCGTTTAGGCTACAAACGCTAACAAACATCCAAAAATTATATCCTATATCACCAAGTGTAAATGTCCTAATGTTGCAAGAATTATTAAAATCGACCAAGAAGTTGTTGGTCTATATATTTTTAAAAGTCTAGTATAGATTCTCCTCTTTCCAGTACTGACCTGACTGCAGTATATAGACATAGCGGAAGCCTTCCTCTGGGACTCCTGTTTTGCAGCAGCTCGCACGCTGCCTGGTAACTTCAATTCCTCACGAGCCTTCGTTAACCTGGAGAGGTTAACAAGGTTAAATACAGAATATATTTTAGTCCCTTTCCCTTTCCACCCTTTTGTTAGGAGGAAAGGATGTGAAGGAAAAGTGTATTTGACAGTGCAGACCCATAGGAAAGGGAAATGTCCTCTTTATGTGCGTCTCCGTCAATGAAGGGTAGGCAACGCTACAATTGCGGATGTCTATGAGCAGCGGTTGCTATTCATTGCAGTGGTTTCAGGTGGCAAATTACTTATTTGCCACTCTATATTATAAAAAAAATTAATATCAAACTATTGCAAAGATCTTATTAATCTGAAAAGATTTAGGGCCTGTCCCACCACTGGCTGATAGTCCCAGATAGCTTAAAAATGACCTCAATGTCAGATAAAATACAAAAATCGGATATTTCCGTCACATTTATATCTATAACCTGTAATCTATACTGTTATAATAAAGCGTAAACACACATTTTTTGTTGCCTAACATGTCAGCAATCACAGCATATTTTTGAATACTATTTTTTAATAAAAGCCCTACACTTACGTCACGCTTTAGGCTATATATTTTCACATTAAACTTAGCGGTAAATATTTTGGATAAAAACCCTAATGTGGGAAAGAGACCATAAGTTGCTGCCAACATCAAGAAAGAAAGATTGCCAATGTTTGTCATGTCGTATAATTTTGACATTTGCTATTGATAATTTGACAAATGTAAATAAAACAAAATTTACACAATTTAATGCGGATGAAGCCGCACGGGAACAGCTAGTTTAACTTTCATTCTATTATTTTGGTAACACTTACCGTTGTTTAGCTCTAGGCAGAGAATATCTAGCTATCCACAACCTCGCATCCCTCAGTTCCGGAGGACCCTCATGGTACCAGGTCCCTTCTCGTCCTCTATCCCTTTCTATCCTCGCCTCCTCTTCCTCTAACTTTTTATGTATAGCATCTTCACCGAGACTGAAATAGATTAATTTTAACTTGAAAAATAAATTATACTAATATTATAAATGCGTTTGGATGGATGTTTGTTAGAGTTTGTAACACGTAGTATGGAACACAGACTACTTACTTTTGTTTTTTTAATTCCACGCGAGCGGAGTCTCGGGCGAAAGCTAGCTAATAAATAAATTCATATATTTTTTTAACATTTATTTGATTGTTTTTGTTGTTTAGCTAGTACGTTTGCATTTACTGGCCTGTGCCAATTACAGGGATATTCCAATGCCAACTGGCTTGCACAAAGCTAGCCTATATGTTACATATTAACCTATCCCTTACATAGACCCTTGATAACTTAAAGCCTCTATAACTTAAAATTTTTATTTTTTATAATATAAGGTGGCAAACTCGCAAGCGGCCTGAATCCACCGAAATAGAAAGCGACCACTGCCCATAGACATCCGCAATTGCAGCGTTGCCTACCCTTCATTGATGGAGGGGGAGACGCTCATAAAGAGGACATTTACCCTTCCTATGCATCTCTTCCACTGTCAAATCCCCTTTTCCTTCCCATCCTCTCCTCTTAAGGAAAGGGAGGAAAGGGACTAAAATAAGGCATTTTTCATTCATTCAATCATTTCATTCATTTTGTGTTTCATTGGACTTTAACTTATCAAGGTTGTATTTTTTCATTTTTTATGATTAGATTCATAAAGGTTACTTGTCATAGTATAAAGTTTTCAAGTCATTAACTTACTAACTAAGCAGATCCCTTAAACGCACTCTCCTTTCAGCTGGTCCTTCACCGAACAGGCAAACGGGCTCACCTAACTGTCTTAGACTTCTCCGAACCTGTTGGATACAATATTGCTTAGTATTAATCTATATCTATACTATTATAATAAAGCGTAAACACACACTTCTTTGTTGCCTAACATGTCAGCAATTACAACATGTTTTTGTATAATTCTTTCTTTAAGAAAAAGCCCTACACTTGCATCACACTTTAGGCTATACATTTTCCCGCCATTAAACTTAGGGGTAAATATTTTGGATAAAAATCATAATGTGGGAAAGAGACCATAAGTTGCTGCCAACATCAAGGAAGCAAAGATGCCATGGTTTGTCATCGTCATGTCACTTTGACATTTGCAATTATTATTTTGACAAATGTAAACAATATAAAATTTTCATAATTTAACGCTGATGAAGGCGCAAGGGAACAGCTAGTATTACATGATTTATCCCAGTTTTTGTTTATACATTGAATTGTTAAAGAAATACTTGGATAAGATATATGTATGTACCAAAAATGTATTACCCTAATGTTTATTTCTCACTTCTGTTCCACTGGGTCATGAAAATAGTGAAAAGGTAGCCCTTGTATACATTTTATAGTTGATAAGCCAAATTTCAGTGTACCATTTGTAAGGTTAAATCATACTAATATTATACATATGAAAGTTTAGATGGATGTTTGAAGAGTTGTAATCCCAAATGGCTGCACGGATTTTGATAAAATTTGCCATACATAGAGGATAGTCTGGGAGAGCACTAGGCTACTTGCGATTTTTTTTGTTCCGCTCGGATGGAGTCGCAGGCGAAAGCTAGTAAATAAAACCAAACTAAAGGTACTTCTTAATACCTCATCATCATCTGTTGAAACATTCAATTGTCTGGCTTTTCTTCTCCGTTCAAACTCTTCCAGCAGTGCCTTCTTGTCTTTGGACATTTCTTCTTCCAATTCCATATATTCTGAAAGAACAATTTAATGTTATTCTGAAATATTGCAATGTTAGAAATTATTTAAAATGTTCACAAAGCTACTGTGTAAGAGATTTCTGGTTAAAGATAAATTGGTAAATATTAATTTACCTTTTTTTTATGATATAAGGTGGCAAAAAAACAAGCGGCCACTTGAATCCACCAAAATGGTAAGCAACCGCTGCCCATAAATATCCGCAATTATATGCGTTGCCTACCCTTCATTGACGAAGGAGGAGATGCACATAAAGAGTACATTTCCTCCTTCAATGCGTCTCAACTGTCAAATCCATTTTTCCTTCACATCCTCTCCTCTCAAGAAAAGGGTGGAAAGGGACTAAAAATTAGGCCTCCGGCACCACACTCATCAGGCGAAACGAGGAATTTCTTCCACTTCACGCCTGTTTTCTGTGTGGTCGTGGTATTACACCGGTCGAGCCGGCCCATTCGTGCGAAGATGTTAAAGCGGGCTCTACCACTGTTAATTACACCTATATTGGAACTGCTATAAACTTTAAAGAACTTTGAAGAACTACATTATTTACTGTAAAAGACGAAGACTGAAGAAGAAGACTGTCTTACCATTTGAAATTTGAATATCACCAAGTTCTTTGCCCCCATTATCTTCGACACCTTCTCTAACGGCTGCT
>NW_013525202.1:237691-251094 GCF_000836215.1 Papilio polytes
ATTAAAGATTACTGAGAATAGATAGATATAGATAGTATTATAATTATGTGGCTGGCATTATATTCACTCAAAATTAATTAAATCTCAAGCTCAACAACAAGCCAAACAAACTCCAGTCCGTATATTGTACCCAAAGAGTACTATAAACATAGAAAAAAAAAGGACAGTATATTATGCGGTGTCATAGATTATTTGTTAACAAAGCAGCTAGCGCCATCTATATTTCAACCCCATACACTAAATATTTACAATATCCGTATCAATTTTACCTCGTCTATACTTAGCCTGTACGATAGTTCATCAATCGTTTTATTCTCGTAATGAATTTTTGATATATTATGCCCTTCGAAATTAAAATGATTTAAGACACTGCCGCACTTTACACATCGTTGTTATATTACCTGCGTGGGAACAAGGTGGAGTTAAAAAAACAACAACTTTCACACAAAAACTTAAATATGAAAAGTGTCCATATCGCACATTAAATAAGCGTCTTTCCGCACAATACTTAAACAGACCTAACGTAACGTACGTACCATATCGTGCGTACTTTTTTCTCACAAAACTTTGAAATCGCAGAAGTCAGAAGGAAATCACACACGAGATACACAAAGCCTTATATTCCAGATGGACCAAAACCATCAATTTATACCATTTTATTACATTTTTGTATAAATACTAATTTTTGCAAGCGACTTCGTCTCCGTGGTAATATAAAACATACGAACTATATAAATAACAAAAAGCTACGTATCCCTAGGGAACTGGACATTTCTCGGAGATGAACCTTATTCCATACTCCAGACTTTGTTTTATATCTGTGCCAAATTTCAGTAAGATAGGTTAAACCGTTGCAGTATGATCGAGTTAACATTAAAAAATTAAATTAATGAATACCACTGGAACCGTAACTATTGCCGGGATAAATATTAGCCTATGTGTTCTTCCAGACTATGCTCTAAACCTGTGCCAAATTTCAACCGTTTAGGCTACAAACGCTAATAAACATCCATCCATCCATCGTAAGAGTGTCAATGTCTTGTTGACTATTTTAACTTAATAATTAAAAAATAAAAACTTAAATGTTGATATTGGCACAAATAGATTATACCATGTAGTGACATCTATGTCATTTTGAGGAACTAATTTCATTCAACCTTCAATGGGGATCAGGGTAGTTCAATAGATGTAGCTGCAACTTTCGCTTATGTCAAATTTATAAAGTTTGTGTGGAGTAAATTCCTATTGTCTATAACTTACGTCAAACGACAAATGTCGCTTATATTTACAAAACATATTTAAAAATACATAATCATTGTGAAATGAAGCAACAGCAGTAATCGATCTGGTTAAATCGAGGGTTCCATCACTGTGATTGTGCGATTTGTGATTTATTGTGGAACCTGCAGTATAACCTCAAAATTAACAAATTATACTTAAATCTTGGTAATTGTTGGAGAGATGGCGTTGCAGCTATCTAGACGGGAAGTAGACGACTTGCGCTCGTCGTTAGATCGTGCGATTTACCGGACAATTGGAAAATCTGATAGTTCATTATTATCAACAGTGGCGTCTTGCTTGACCAATGGGTATTCGAATCTAAGTTTTATCATGAGCTATTTAAAGTCTATAATTCTATATCGTTTACGACGAAAATACGTCAAAATTATATCATAGTAGCTTTAATTTAGTTATTTACAATAACGTTAATTCTATATTTAATATCAGACTTACAGATAAACCATAAAGTATATTAAGATAATATCTTTTTCAGCTATGAACGGAGGAAGATCATAGACAAAATCTCATCTCATATTGATTCAAAGAAAGCCAATAAGTTAGCAGATAAAGTGCTGGCTTTGGCACAGGAACTAATATCCAATCCTAAGACATCAAAGAGAAAATATGAATCAAGTGATAAAGACAGGGAATCTAAAAGGTAATAACCAATAATAAAATTAAGTATTAGTTATGTGAGTTCAAGTTTGAGAGTAGCCTTAATGGTAATGAAGGTAAGGAGTATAAGGTTAGCATGGGGGCATGTTATGAGGAGGGCTGAATTGCATGTTACAAGGAGAACATTAGTTATGAGTGTACACCGTTAGAGGTAGACCGCTACCCATAGACATCCTCAATTGCATATGCATTGCCTACCCTTAAACAACGAAGGACGCACATAAAAAGGATATTTCCCCTTCCTATGCATCTCCACCGTCAAATTCACTTCCCCTTCGCATCCTCTCCTTATAAGAAAAGGGAGGTAAAGAGATAGGGACTTAAATGAGGCCTTCGGAACCACACTCATCAGACGAAACATGGAATTGCTTCCATTTTATGCCTGTCTTGTGTGGTTGTGGTATTACACTGGGTGTGATAGCCCTGCAGTGCTAAGATGTTAAAGCGAGCACTACCACTTATCTTTCATAAAAATTCAATTTGTTTCTACATAAGCATTAATTACTTGTAAATCTACATTTTCCAGGTCAAGGCATGATGAGAAAGAGATCAAAGAAGAGAAGCGTGAGTCTAAGAGTGAGAAGGAAAGAGAAGAGAAAGACAATGAGATGTTAGTTGGTAATGGAATGGAGTTGCCAATCATTCTACCTGAAGGGGAGACGGTTGGATCGAAGATGGCAGGACTCAGTGCGGATAAAATTAAGGTATTTTTAATTTATATTACTTAAAACTAACTCCCTTGCTATTACATCCGCAACATTATAAAAAACTGTATTTTATCAAACTCCTATGTTTAATAGCATGAAAATATATAGCCTAAAGCATGTAAATGTAGGGGTTTTTATTAAAGAGAGTTAATTATTCAAAAATATTATGTGATTGCTGACATCCATGCATCCAGCATGTAGTATTGTATTTTTGCTTTATTATAATACTAGCGCGCTGTTCGCGACTTCGCCTGCGTGAAACTAAGAAATAATACATAATATAGCCTATGTTACTCAGATAAGTTACCTTTCTAATGGTGAAAGAATTTATATAATTGCCCCGATAGTTTTGGTGTTATTTCAATAAGTACAAAAATCCAAAAATATAATCTTTTCAAATCTTTCATACTTCATTCATACTAATATTATAAATACGAAAGTTTAGATGGATGGATGTTTGTTAGAGTTTGTAGCCTAAAAAACTGAACGGATTTTAATGAAATTTGGCATAGACGTATCGGATAGTCTGGAAGAACACATAGGGCACTCAGTTTTGTTTTATTTTAATTCCACGCGGACGGAGTCGCGAAAGCTAGTATTAATATAAAGAAAAAACTTCTATTTTTATATTTATTGAAATAATTCAAAAACTACTGGTCGGATTTTAAAAATTCTTTCACCGTTAGAAAGGTAATTTGTATGTGAGTAACATCATGCTTCATACTAATATTATAAATTCGAAAGTTTAGATGGATGGATGGATGTTAGAGTTTGTAGCCTAAACGACTGAACGGATTTTGATAAAATTTGATATAGATGTAGAGGATAGTCCGGAAGAACACATAGGCTACACACTTTTGTTTTTTTTTAATCCTACGCGGACAGAGTCGCGAGCGAAAGCTCCTAGGCTATATTTTTTAATTTCATGCAGGCAAAGTATGTTATATAACCTGTCTATTCCAGTTGATGATGGCAAACGCGCAGAAGGAGATAGAAGAGCGTAAGCGCGCCTTGTTAGCGATGAAGGGTGAGCAGAGACCGAGTGTGAACGCGGCGGTGGCGGCCGCACAGCAGCTGAAGGTCCAAATGCAGCAGAATAATGCGATACCACCCCCGAGTGTTATTAAACCTGTGTTGTATTCCAGACCATGTGAGTTATTTCTAATCAAACTGTGTTAGCGTATATATTGCTTAGTAGTGTTATTGTGTTTAGCACTAGCTGTTGCCCGCGACTTCGTCCGCGTGAAATTTTAAAGTTCCAAACCTACTTTTGCCACTATTTTCAACCTGTTACTAAGAGTATTAACTTAGTAGTAATCTACCGATGCAAGATACCAAATATCTAAGCCCGGTAGCTTGTTAGCTGATTTTTGGTACCACTAATATGGTTATATGCAGTTTTGGCTACGACATTTATCTAAATTTTCGCATTTGTAATTACTAGCTTTTGCCCACGACTTCGTCCGCCTGTTATTAAAAACAAAAGTAAGTATCCTATGTGCCAGATTATCCTCTACATCTATACTATTATAATAAAGCGTAAACACACACTTCTTTGTTGCCTAAGATGACAGCAATTACAGCTTATTTTTGAATAAATCTTTTTTTAATAAAAAGCCCTACACTTACGTCATGCTTTAGACTATATTTTCACACTATTAAACTAAGGGGGTAAATATTATGGATAAAAACACTAATGTGGAAAAGAGACCATAAGTCGTTGCCAACATGAAGGAAGCAAGATTGCCAAGATTATGTCATGTCATTTTGACATTTGCTATTGATAATTTGACAAATGTAAACAATAAAATGAAATTTTCATAATTTGATGCAGATGAAGCCGTAGGAGAACAGTTAGTCTATGATGAATTTAACTCTAACATATATCTAAATTTTCAGATCATACTTTATACTAATATTATAAATGCGAAAGTTTAGATGGATGGATGTTTGTTAGAGTTTGTAGCCTAAAAAAATTGAACGGATTTTGATGAAATTCGTCATAGATGTAGAGGGTAGTCTGGAAAAATACATAGGCTACACATTTTTTTTTAATTCCACGCTGGCGAAGTCACGGGTGAAAGCTAGTTTACAATATTAATATGATGTTTGACAGCTGTTGCCCATTTGAGTCAAGAGGAGTTGGAGAAGCAGAGGAAGATTGCTGAATTACAAGCCAGGATACAGAGGAAGTTGGCAGGTATATTATATTCAAATTTCTAACAATATTGAATTTTTAATTAAACAATTTCTCAATATAGTGTTTATAGATATTTTTAAAAACAGATACGTTGTCTACGCTTTCTCACAAATCGTGGTATACCTCGATCTGAAGGGTCGGGGGGGGGGAGGGGGGTTTACAATTTTCTATTATCTAGACTGGTAAACCTCCCTTTGCGTATTCTGGCGACACCCAATCTTTTTTATCAAACACAGTACATAATTATAATATACTAACTGTTGCTCCCGATTTTGCCTTTAAAAAATCAAAAACAATAAAAACGAGAAAATTAAAGAGGAAGTGGATTTGACGGTGGAGAAGATGCACAGGAAGGGGAAATATCTTCTTTATGTGCGTCTCCTCCTCCGTCGTATAAGGGTAGGCAACGCATCTTCAATTGTGGATGTCTATGGGCAGCGGTCGCTTCGCCATTTTGGTGATTTCAGGCGGCCGCTTGCTCTTTTGCCACCTTATTTAAAAAAAAAATAGTATAGATGTGTCTATAAACTGTACTTGTGTGTCTCCAGGCGGAGCCCTAGCGGCGGCAGGTAATTCGGGGCCTGCGCCCCTTATCTTGGACCGCGAGGGGCGCACCGTCGACACCAGCGGCAAGAGGGTGCAACTCACACACGTCGCTCCCACCCTTAAGGTAAATATGGTCCTTCGAGCATGAATTTTTTTTCACCAAATCTATATTTATATCTAGGTTTTACGATATTAGTATAGTAAGTAGAAAGAGATGGAATGTGTTTTTTATTATATAAGATGGCAAACTCGCAAGCACCCTGAATCCACCGAAATGGAAAGCGACCGCTGCGCATAGATATCCGCAATTGCAGCGCTGCCTACCCTTCATTGACGGAGATGGACATAAAGAGGACATTTCCCCTTCCTATGCTTCTCCACCGTCAAATACACTTTTCCTTCCCATACTTTCCTCTTAAGGGTGGTAAAGAGAAAGAGACTAAAATTAGGCCTCCGGCACCACACTCGTCAAATGAAACGCGGAATTGCTTCCACTTGACGCCTGTCTGTGTGGTCGTGGTATTGCTGGGGCGAGCCCTGCAGTGCTAACATGTTAAAGAGGGCACTACCACTGTCGAAATCAAGAAGGGAGTGACTGAGTTGTACAAAATTTATGGAGGAAGAAAACCTGTTGCCTGCAGAAGTAGAATAAACAGGAAGATAATATTAGTATATATAAATTCCAGGCAAATATCCGTGCGTTACGTCGCGAGGAGTTCAAAGCGCAGTTGTCCAGTGGCGCGGTGTCCAGCGTGCCAGCGGCCAGCGCGGCGTGGTACGACGAGCGCGTGGACAGCAAGCCAGCGGTGCGCACGCGGCGCGCCCTGCGCTTCAACGAGCCCGGCAAGTTCCGGCAACTCGCTGAACGACTGCGGATGAAGGTAAATGATAGAAATTGGAGCCAGTCCCACATCTGGCTGATAGAGGCTCAGATAGCTTAATGTCACTGTCAGAAGGAATAAAAGCCGATATTATCATCACATTTTACATTTTGAATTGTTAGCAGACAATTTACAATTTAGTGCAACAGGCCCTTAAACTCCAAATTCTATTAATATCTTGTCCGTCAGATTGTAACGCTTAAGAAGCTAAGTTAAAATTCCAGTATTTAGCCCTCTCTCTCTCCGGATCGTTTCCTCATTCCTGAGGGTCCACGACCACTCTCCTTGGCACTCTCTCGAAGGGCGTTTCTCCATTTTGTGCTATTCTCTGCGACATGTATGGCGTTATGAATAGAATAATGTATTTAGCCCTAAGGGACATTAAATAAAGATGCATGGTCGGCTCGAAGGACCATTGTTTTGATAGATTTAAGGGTGATCTAATTTGATTAATATTAACAAATAATATCTATCTTTTTTTAAAATGACGTCACCACTAGTTACTTTAATTTACACAGTTCGAAAATAAACTTAGTTAAACGATTATTTTATAGTAGTTTACACGATTTAAAATGTTTCGTGAATTAAAAGCACAATTTGGTACTAATTTCCCTGCTCGAAGGACCAAATTTCTAACACTCATAAACTTAATATTCTAATTTGATCTTTATCATTATTTGAATAGATATTATCAGAGCGTCGGTGGCTCAGTGGTTTGAACACTTGACTTGTCTACAGATCTTGGGTTCGAATCCTGTACCAATGTGATTTTAGATTTTTCGAATTTTCATATGTACATAATGGGGATGTTTCCTAATTTTTGGAATTGCTTTTATTATGTAGATAAACCGTATCTGAATATGAAAAAAATATATAATAAAATCATATACGCAACATTTCATTACAAAAACACTTAACTAAAAACAACTTCTCCAAAGACCGCGAAAACGCCTCATGACGTCACTTTCTTGCTTACAAACCTCGCGTCGCGGTCTGTCAAATTTGAATATTAGCTACTCAAATAACTTTTACTATTTTTTTCGTCATATTAATCGAAAAATTGCTCGTAAAATATGTCGTAAATATAAAAACACTTAATAATGGAGTCCTCATAATATAACACACGCAAACTCAATTCTTATAATCATTTAAAAAAATATATAACTACAAAATGCACTGACATTCACTGAAGTTGGTCACACTGCCATGTTATATGCGAGAAAGTGACGTCATTGGTGTTTGAGATCGAGTAATGGAGGGTAAAAAATATTGCAACGTTTTTAATTTATATTTAATTTGAGACAAACATTCAAGGTCTCTAAATGTTATTATAGGTTATAAAATGCTGTCTTTAAAATATTAAACATAACTTTATTTGGATTTGTAACATTAGGAAACATCCCCATTTACCCGACGTTCTTACGATGAAGGAAAGTGTGATGCATATCGGTGAAGAAATTCAAAGATATGTGTGAAGTCAACCCGCACTTGGCCAGTTGACTATGGCCTAGTCACCCCTTATTAGGGTAGGCTCCGAGCCCCTCGGTGGGGACGTAGTGAGCTGGTGATGATGATTGTATAAGGTGTATTTTCTAGGCTCAATTAGAGAAATTGCAAAACGAGATAAGTCAGATAGCTCGGAAAACAGGCATATCTTCAGCAACTAAGTTAGCTCTGCTCGCTGCTGATACTCCTGATAGCGACCGTCTGCCTGATATTGAATGGTACGTATTTATATGTTATTATATATACTTAAGTATTATAAATGCGAAAGTTAACAGTGGTAGTGCTTTAACATGTTAGCACTGCAGGGCTCACCACCAATACTCTTAATAATCTTTTATTTAGTTACATTTTTTTTTTCTCCTACTTAGTTTCTACGTCATGTTTGTTTGTCTGTTATTACTTCTGATTGTGTTGTTGCTAAGGATTAAATGTCATTTCTTTCTTTCTTTCTTTCTTTCTTTCTTTCTTTCTTTCTTTCTTTCAATACCACGACCACAGACAGGCGTCAAGTGGAAGCAATTCCGTGTACAGTCTGATGAGTGTGCTGGAGGCCTAATTTAAGTCCCTTTTCTTAAGTGGAAAGGATGGGAAGGAAAACTGTATTTGACCGTGGAGACGCATATGAAAGGGAAATGTCCTCTTTATGTGCGTCTCCGTCAATGAAGGGTAGGCAGCGCTGCAATTGCGGATGTATGTGCAGCGGTCACTTTACATTTCGGTGGATTCAGGCCGCTTGCGATTTTGCCACATTATATTATGAAAAAAAAAGTTTAGATGGATGTTTGTTAGAGTTTGTAGCCTAAACGAAGAAACGGATCTTGATGAAATTTAGTACAGACGTAAAGGATAGTCTGGAAGAATACATAGGCTAGTCACTTTTTGTAATTCACGCGGACGAAGTCGCGGGCAAAAGCTAGTACTAAATAATTAGTAAAAATATAGCCTATGTCACTCAACTGATATCAGCTTTTAGTTTTTGTCCCTTTTCCACATGAGGGCTTTATCCAATTTATTTACCCACTTAATAGCTTGAAAGATAAAGCATGTATGTGTAGGGCTTTGTATTAATGAATTCAAAAACTAGCTTTCGCTCGTGACTTCGTCCGCGCGGGAAAAAAATGCAAGTATAGTGTGTCTAAATAATTTAGATTAGTTTGACAATAAACTTCAAATTTAGTAAGGATGTGTTGTGTAAAATCATAAACCTTATCGATTTTCGATTTTTACTCTCATAGAAGTTGGAATCGATAGATTCATAGTTATAACTTATGAATTAAAAAAACACTGTTTTCTCAAATTAATAATGACCATAACAAATAATGAGACTAAATAAATGTTTATTACTACTACAGCCGTACGTAATCGAAATGGATTTCACTATTATTTCTGTCATCGGTTCTCTACACTATAATCAATACTAGAATTGTCCTCTAAATTAGTTAATAACAAAATAATAATTTTAGTTGAGTTCGATAATTATTTAAACCGAATATCGATAGTTCATAATAGTTCGCTGCAAGTTTGTTTCGTCACTGCGATACCTGTCTATTAAGTACGGCATTTGCCTTCATACAAATTGAATTCGATACTTCATATGCGTCATTTATCAAACTAATCTAAATTATTTAGACTATAGCCTAAGTGTTCTTCCAGATTATTGTCTACATCTATACCAAATTTCATTGAAATCCGGTCAGCCATTTTTGGTACAAACACTAACAAACATCCATCTAAACTTTCGCATTTATAATATTAGTATGATATATGTGATTATCTAAAGAAAGTGTATAAATATTCTATTTCTAGGTGGGATAGTGTAATCCTGATGACTCCAGAAGAGAGAGAAGAGAAGAGAAAGAGAAGTGCTCCTACAGGGGACAGTAGAACGGACATACAAAGAGTGGACGCTTGTAATGTAGGTGATGATGATATTGTTGAAAATTTAAATGAAGACGCCATCACCAATCTTGTTGAACATCCACAACAGTTGCGACCACCAAGTTAGTTGAATACCTCTTATTATTTTACTAATTATAAACTATTTCGCGATGACTTCATGTGGGAAAGGGACCATAAACTACAAGCTGCCAACATTAAGGTTATTATGGTAACAATAATTTTGACATTTGCAATTAAGAATTTGACATATATAAACATTATGACTCCAAAAATCAAACATAAATATGGGACCCACCTGCATTACCTTTCGGATAAAAAAAGAATTATCAAAATCTGTCTGAATGCCATAACACACATAAAAAATAGAAATTAAAAAAACATACAGACGACTTGAGTACCTCCTTCTTTTGGGAAGTCGGTCAAAAGTAATGTTTTTATAATTAAATGCGGATGAAGCCGCACTGGAATGGCTAGTTCAAAATCTGACTGAATTTGCATAAACTGTTTAGAAAAAATAAAAGACCATTATAAGTTAATTCACTTTATTAGGATCAACACATAGAAACCCTATTCTTTTAAAAAATGACGGACACCCTATCGACCGACACAATACACAGCTTTCCAAAATAACCGGTGCGGTTGTGCTTGTAGTTTCTGGAACATTCTCCGTCGAAGTAACCGTTATACCGCTATTTAACACGTTATTTTCATAACTGTTAACGTTATTACCGTTATATTCGTTTGGATTGTAGTAATTTGTTGGATTATTGTATTGATATGGATAGTAAAATTGGTTATTGTATGGATATTTATAATTATTTATTGGATAGTAATTATTAGCAGTATTTTTATTATTATTTAGTGTATTTGTTCTAATAGGTTGATAACTAGGATTTGCTGGTTGGTTGTATATGTTATTTTGTTGGTTATAACCGTTATTTGTATGGAATCTATCAGTTATAGCGCCAAAATTTATGTTTGTCTGATGATTATTTTGTTTGTTTGTTTTATTTGTGTTGTAATAATTTAAATTAGTGATTTGGTTTGAATTAAGCGTGTTAAACGGTTTGGAATACCTTGTATTATTATATATAATGAATGATGCGTTCCAGTTCGGATAATAACGGTTATTAAATCTCTCGTTAACGTTTCTTTTTCTCCGATGGAATAGTGATTTGATTATTTCATATCTCGATTTCTTTTGATAATTAGAAGTTTCTTTATTCAATTTATCTAAATTTAAATGTTCTTTCTTGTTTTTATTTGTGTTTTCAGTTTTAATTTCGTTTACGACATCTTTTTGATTATATTCAGAAGTGTCGCTTTGTTCGATTTTCAAGTTTTTTTTATTGAGTTTTTCAATTTTATCTTCCTTTAGTTTAATATAATTCGTGTATATTTCATTATTTAATGCTGGTACCTTTTGTTTATATCCGGAATTTTCTTTTTTCTTAAGTTTGTTGTTAACTTGGTTGGTATTTTTAGATTCTTCCTCGGATTTAATTTCATTTTTCAAATTTTCCTTATAAATGTCTTCGATATTGTTTATTATATTTGGTCCAATAGCGTTTTCTTCGATTTTAACATCAAATTGTGCAGTTCTTTTAACTCGTATGTCTAACGGATGGTTTTTTATATTGTAATTGTTAAGTTTTCCACCAATATTTAGTAGAACAGCTATTACGTATAACTCGAGTAACATTATGTACAACTTTACTCGACGAATGTTATTTATAGACTAAATTGTATGCGGTTTGGTTTTATCGTCTGTTAGTATGCTAGTCTTTGCACGCGTATGTGTTTATTTTACATCTATCTTATTTATATGTGATTTTTTCTGTATTCCGCATAGGTTAAAAGTAACAGTGGTAGTGCCCGCTTTAACATCTTCGCACTGTAGGGCTCGCCCCAGTAATACCACGACCACACAGACAGGCGAGAAGTAGGAGTAATTCCTTGTTTCGTCTCATGACTGTAGTGCCGGAGGCCTAATTTTGGTCCCTTGTAAAGCTACCCTTTTCTTAAGAGGAAGGGATGGGAAGGAAAAGTGGATTTGACGATGAAGGAGACGCATAGGAAAGGGAAATATCCTCTTTATGTCCGTCTCCTCCGTCGACTACGGGTAGGCAACGCATCTGCAATTGCGAATGTCTGGGCAGCGGTCGTTTCGCCATTGTAGCGGTTTTAGGTGGCCGCTTGCTCGTTTGCCACCCTATAATATAATAAAAAAAGGTATTTTAACTGTAAAATCTGATTGTTCATATAAATCGTGTCAAGCTTAACAGAGAACTGTACAGTTAAAAGATATTGTTTCTATAAACGTAACAGTTATATGTTTAGTTAAAACTGAAGATTAGCTGCCTTTTGGAATATCAATGTTTTCTTCGTTGTTGTTATAGGAGGTTTATTTTATTTTTTCTTACGTGATAAGTTATTTTTTTATGTTAAAAGTGGAGACATACAAACGGACATTACAGTAAATGTTTTATATGAATATTTATGAAGATGACAGCATTTCCGGTTGTTTATCTTTTGCGGTAAAATCACGGATTTGTTGTTGGCTGCTATATTTGATTAACAATATTTAATATTTAGAAATAATTTTAAGAGATGAATGTACCATTTTTGATTCAATTTTAAAGTCCTTTATGGTATTCACTGAAAATGTACCTTTTAATGGTGAAAGAATTAAAATTGCCCCAGTAGTTTTTGAGTTATTTCAATACATACAAAAATACATTTTTTTCATCTTTACAATATTTAAAATACAAATGATTAGGGTGTAAGCACGGTAAATATTGTAATCTTCAAATATTTATTTAATTTGCATGTGTTTATTTTTACGAAATATTATCAAGGACATTGCAAGGTTACTATATTTTTACACTTAAATTCCTTATCTAATGTAATTTCCTGTTTCATTTAATACGCATTTCAGTTGTATGGATAATTTTAAATACTAATATAAAGAGGAAAGATTTTTTTTATAACATAAGATGGCAAACGAGCAAGCGGCCACCTGAATCCGTCAAAATGACGAAGCGACCGCTGCCCATAGACATCCGTAATTGCAGATGCGTTACCTACGTTTATCCAACGGAGGAGGAGACGCACATAAAGAGGATATTTCCCCTTCCTATGCATCTCCTCCACCATCAAATCCACTTCTCGTTGCAATCCTTCCCTTTTAATAAAGGGTGGCACTTGTATTTTTGTATGTATGGAATTAACTCCAAAACTACTGGGACGATTTCAAAAATTCTTTCACCATTAGAAAGGTAATTTATCTGTGAGTAACATAGGGAATTTTTTTTTAATTTCACGCGAAGTCGCAAGCAACAGTTAGTTTTAAATATTTAGCCATTGGAGACTTGATATTACTTATAATTAGTTTTCTACATATACGTCTCTATTCAATTTATAAAACCAGCCGTTTGCTAGCGTCTTACTCCACGAGAAATTTAAAAATATAGCCTATGTTACTCAGTGATAACGTGGCTCGGTAAATTTTAATTTTTATGGCATTTTTGACATTGACAGAGGCGTCTCCTAGTTTTTAGAGTTTCCAGTAAAAAAAACTTCAGAAATTCTCCCAAGTGTAGTGAACAAATTCAGATACATATATGTGAATTCAACCCCCAGTAGGCCAGCCCCTAATTAGGGGTGTCAAAATGATTCAAATTAGCTGATGATTTTCAGCGGAGCCAC
>NW_013525202.1:251201-272339 GCF_000836215.1 Papilio polytes
AAGCGGGGAAAGTTACTAAAGTTACCATAAGGTGGAAAACGAGCATACGGCCATTTGAATTCGCCGAAATGGCGAATGCTGGCTACAGACATCTGTTGTTCCATATATGTTGCCTAGTTTTACTTGATAGGCGAGGGGACGCAGAAAGAGGATAATTACCCTTCTTATGCGTTCATATTCACATCAAAACTACCCTTTGATACGAAAATGTGTTTATTTAAAACATTATATTAGAGCCTTTTTTATGAGCATATTAGCTTTCGCCCGCGACTCCGTTCGCGTGGACTTAATAAATCCAAAGCGAGTAGCCTATGTGTACCAGAATCTTTACATCTTTACCAAAATTTCATCGATATCCGTTCAACATATATCCATACAAACATTTGCATTTATAATATTAGTATGATTATACACTAGTTTTCGCCTGCTACTCCGTCTGTGTGGACTTAAAAAATCAAAAATAGGTAGCCTATGTGTTCTTCCAGTTCTCTACATCTATGACTCACATCGAGTTCAGTTTAAGCTATTAATTCTAACATCCATCCATCTAAATTTCCCTTATAATGTTAGTAATATTGATATATTGTTTAGGATATCAAATTTAATGCGTGCTTTGGGTACTGAGGCGGTGCAAGACCCGACCGCCATCGAGGCGAAAGTTCGAGAACAAATTGCCAAGCGTCAGAAAACCCATCAAGATGCAAATAAAGCGAGAGCTCTTACTAAAGAACAGAAGAGAGAGAAGGTATGCGATTTTTAACTCTATTTTTCCAATTCTTAAGAACTACATAATATATATGTGAAGTATTTTTCACATTATCCCCGCTAATTTAATAAAATAATGGAAAAAAGAAAAGAACAAAAATGAAAAAAAGAAAAAAAACAGAAGATATAAACTGAGCATAAAAGAGTACGGACCAAGAGTCTGTAGATGTCGATAAAAAAACAAAAAAAAAACATAAATCGTTTGCTTATTGTCTCGTTTTAATTATTTTTAAATCCCATTTCAGATTGACAGGAAGATAAGAGAAGATACGTCGATGGGAGTCCACGTGGCTGTCTATAGGTGAGATAGCTGTCTAGTCCTTTTTACCTTATCCATAAGGTGATACGAGCAAGGCCACTTGAATTCGCCAGAATGGCGAAGCGACTGCTTACACATCCAGAATTGCAGATGCATTCCCTTAATCAACGGAGGACACGCCCTCAAAGCGGATATTTCCCCTTCTTATATGTATCTTCCCTTTTCATCCTTTCCTTATAATAAACTAGCTGTTGCTCACGATTATGCCCGCGTGAAATTAAACAATAATAAAAATATGTTACTCACAGATAAATTACCTTTCTAACGGTGAAAGAATTTTTAAAATCTCCCCAGTAGTTTTTGAGTTATTCCATACAAAAATACAAATCTTTCCTCTTCATAAATAATCTTTATAGTAAATCTATACTGTAAAGAGGGAACATTTGAATTTTTAAATTTTCGTATTTTTGTATGTATTAAAATAACTCAAAAACTACAGGGGTATGTCCAAAAATTCACCATTAGAAAGCTATTATCGCTGAATATAGGCTATGTTTTTCCTGTGGACGATATCGAACAAACAATTAGTGTATACTATTATACTATATATATATTTATATTATAAAAAGGAAAACTTTTGTTAGCTTGTATTGAATAGGCTCAAAAACTACTGGGACAATTTTAATAAATCCTTCACCGTCAAAGTCAATTTATCTGTAAGTAACACAGGCAAAAATGTTTTTTTAATCCCAAGCGGACGGTGTCGCGGGCAACAGCTAGTACTTAATAAAAACCTATATTTCAGAGTGAAGGATTTATTTGAATGTGCGTCAGCTAAGTTCAAAGTGGAGGTGAACGCGAAGCAGCTGCACATGACGGGCTGCGTGCTGCTGCACCGCGGCTGCTGCCTCGTCGTCGTAGAAGGAGGACCCAAACAGCACGATAAGTATAAGAGGTGAGAAAGGGATAGAGATAGAAATGACAGAAATATAGAGAAAAAAGAGAGGGAGAAAGGTAGAGAGTGAGAAATACGATAAGTGTAAGAAGTGAATGATAGAGAATACAGAAATACGGAGTGATGAAGGAGAAAAGAGATTCGGTAAGTATAAGAAGTAACAAAGGACAGAGGATATGACAGAAATATGGAGAAGAGTGAAGGAGAACGGTAGAGAGTTAGGAATGCGTGCAAGAATTCGGAGATAGAGAGGGAAAATAGAAGTGATAGATATAGATAGGCGAAGCGGTGAGGGAGAAAAGAGATAGGTACAGGAGGTGAGAGAGGAGGATAGAGATGGATAGAGAGAAAAGAAATTCCGGTAAGTTTAAGAGGCGAGTGATAGAGAAATACCAAGCAGGGAGGGAGAAAAAAGAGGAGTACAGGTGAGAGAGAAGGACGGAGATAGAGAGCGATATATAGAGAAAGAAATTCGATAAGTAACAGGGGAGTAAGGGATAGAAATAGAAGTGACAGAAATATGGAGAAAAAAGTAAAGGCGAACGGTAGAGTGTTAGAAATACGAGAATTACAAGAGTTCAAAGATAGAGAGGGAGACGAGGGTTAGGGAGAAAGGAAACTGTCTCCCTCACCTAACTTAGTGTAAATGGTATATTTTGGTCATATTCAGGCTGATGCTGTCCCGCATCAAGTGGGAAGAGGACGTGGTGAAGGATACGGATGGAGTGGAGGTACCCAACTCCTGCCAGCTGGTGTGGGAGGGAGTTACCAAGCACCGCGCCTTCGGGGAGATTAAATTCAAGGTAAACAGTTTTATAGCATAAAATAGCAATAGAATAAGTATATTTGGATTCGCCAAAATGGCGAAAAGACCACTGGGTACAAATGTCTGGCAAATTGCTTACTCCAAATCGATGAAGGATGCATAGAAAGAGGAAATTTTCTATTACTAAGTCCCCTCCTCTGTCAAATTTCTCTTCCCCATGTTTACTACCTAATTTCGCTTTTTACCATTTTACTAATTTAAATTAGCTTGTACTATCCAATTTAAATAAGAAAATACTGTTGAATAAATGTAGGTAACTCATCTGTAAATGCATATCTGGGCGCGATCGCTTCGCTATTTTGGCGAATTCAAGTAGATATTAGCTTTAGTACTTTATATTAAAATAATCTAAAGCAGAAATACCCGACTGAAAATATTAAAAATGAATAAAAAGGTGATTTGAACTTGGATTTTGAACTTTTTTTTTAGATTTTTTAAACTCACGGCCACTGTAGGTGTTTTGTGCCAATTTAATATATCCTATGACACTCTGGAGAAGAAGACGAATAAAATGACATTTCATTCGTCAAAATCGGTTCACTACTTTAGGCTACAAGCTATTACAAACATACATACACAAAACTCCATAAAAACACACGACAAACCCTTTTTATCAGTTGTAAAAATATAATTAAATTTGTACAGGTGATGCCGACAGAAAAACAGGCCAGAGAACATTTCCAGAAACACGGGGTTGAACATTATTGGGACCTAGCTTATAGCGGTGCGGTACTAGGTACTGCTGTCGACCAACCCTAGCTGACCCCTATCCGCAACGATATAACTAGAAAACAGGGGTCCAATTAACAAACGTATAGACCAGTTTAAGTTGACCTCTGTATGTAGCTTGTATTGAACCATGACTAGTTCTACACTAGATTGGGCGATGTGAATTTAAACGTCAGTATAGATGTATTAAGGAATATATATTTTTAAAGTTTTTTGTATTTTTTTTAACCATAAATCCCTGAATAATGTTGTAAATGAAACCTATTTTATGTAAGAGGTTGCTTTGTAAGACTGGCTGTCTAGGATAATTTAAATCTGACATATGTTCTATGTTCAATTAAGTTGTTCGAAATAGAGAGAAGAACAATGTTATGTTGAGTGAAAAAATATGTCTTATTTTTATATACTGTTAGGAACAAAATTAGTACCGTGCTGTAGAGTTGGCGCAACTCTAGATTACGGCATAAACGTCACGTCCCTAGCTGACAGCTGTCAATGTCACTACAAGTATGGATAGATTTGGCGCGCATTCTAAGTCCTGACGAGAAGTGTTGCTCTGAGTTTAAAGCGACAGTATCAATTAAATAAGTTGTCTAAAAATACACATGTATTAATGTTAATTTAAATGTAAATAAACATTATTTATTTTATCATTTGTGTGCTGGCTGAAGCAAATTCCTATAAAATACATTAATGTTTTACAACGCAGTCTTGTGGTTATTGTCTCATCGGAGTTAAGAAAGTAATTTAGAGCGCGCACATTACAAACTATCTCACAACTGTTTCCTTTTGATTGCTATAGGCTTATATTGAGGTGCAAAACTCGATTTTTAGTTGTGCAACTAAGTTGAAGGCTGCGAAATAATCGACAGTCTGTCCTCGGCGGTATTTCCAAACCAATACGACTTAGTGTCCTTCAAGAAGCGAGCCTACAATTTCCTTAAAGGCCGGCAACGCATCTGTAGTTCCTTTGGTGTTGCGGATGTCCACGGGTGTCATTGACCACCTTTGTGATCCCACTGCTCGTTTGCCCCCTTCTCAAATAAAAAAAAAATCATAACAGTTGTGCGATAGTCTAGTCAAAGGTGTAAATACGCTCTTGCTATTTCTGAGAATAATCACAGATATTAAAAGTACCAAATTTTCAGGTAGTAAAATTCCAAAGAAAAATGCAGTAAAGTTTCTTAGAACGCTTTGTGTTTTTAAAAAACCCTATGAGTAATTCAACTTATGAATATTAAAATAATTTGCGTAAACAAGAACGTCATTGGAAATTTGATAGTCAGTGTTACCATGCCTATAATTTTACCATGTTTAATATTAATTACTAGATTCTTAAATCCTTTATTATCCGATAAATTAAGCTTTAAAAATATTTAAAACTGGACAATAACATACACAATAAAGTTAAGCATTAAGTTAAAATATAAAAATAGATTTTATTAAAAGAAAAAAATAATTACCTTATCAATCATCTTGCAACACCGTTAGTGATGGGATTCATTAATTTTGTCGAAATATTCAGCGATCACTGCCAAATGACTCTGATTGGACATTTGAATACATGGTGATAAATTTTCAAGCATTCGGATAAAGGCATCAAAAAGGCCTATGTCCAACAGTGGCCAAATAAAAGCTGATGATAATTTACTTCCCCATTTTACATTTAATTCCTAAAATGATGATTCAATTTTCTGGTAAAAACAGTTATTTCGCTTTTAATATTTCAAACCTACATTACAATATTTGTATATCCTTAAAACTTATAAGAATCTGAAGTGTAACTCAAACGTTGCAATCAAATACATTGGCAATAATTTAAGGTTATATTCATTATGAATATTAAATATACAGGCACATCACTATTCCCAATACGTAGCCAAATGTCAATGACATTTGAGGAAATGTTGCTTGCTTGCATGTCGGGCGAGTTGAGTGGTCGCGGTGAAATAAAATGATTGTGTAGTCGCCAAGTCCGTTAATTGGCTCGAGACTCTAGTCTGCGCTGGCCAGCACACAATCTCCGGAACGCGACCCTAAAACAAGTTATTTTACACAAGAAAAACTCAACAAAGTGTTAATGAATAATTAAACAGCCTTCAAAAAGTACAAACGTGTGTACAAAGGCTTAATAAAATATTTAAACATTATCTTTCCTGTTTAAAAGTAATTATAAATTAAACATTCGAGATGGTGATTGAGAAAATTTGCTGTCTCGGTGCTGGCTACGTGGGAGGGCCGACATGCAGTGTTATAGCATTGAAATGCCCAAACATAAAGGTAACCGTCTGCGACAAGAGTATGGAACGCATCAACCAGTGGAATTCTGATAAATTACCTATCTACGAGCCTGGATTAGACGATGTCGTCAAACAATGTCGAGGTAAAAATTTATTTTTCTCCACGGATATCGCGAAAAGTATTCAAGAAGCTGATTTAATTTTCATCTCTGTTAATACTCCGACAAAAACCTTCGGCAATGGTAAAGGGAGAGCCGCAGACTTGAAGTACATCGAAGGTGCTGCGAGAATGATAGCAGATTTGGCCACCAGTAACAAAATTGTGGTAGAAAAGAGCACCGTTCCAGTCAAAGCAGCTGAAATTATAATGAAAATACTCCGTGCAAATACCAAACCTGGAGTAGAGTATCAAATTTTGTCTAATCCTGAATTCTTAGCTGAAGGTACAGCTATAGTAGACCTTGTTGAAGCTGATAGGGTGCTTATAGGTGGAGAGGATACACCTGAAGGTCAGAAAGCTGTTCAAGAACTTTGCTGGGTGTACGAACACTGGATTCCAGCTAAAAACATCTTAACAACTAACACTTGGAGTTCCGAGCTATCTAAGCTTGCAGCAAACGCTTTCCTTGCACAAAGAATATCTAGTATTAACTCATTATCAGCAGTATGCGAGGCTACAGGTGCTGATGTGTCCGAAGTTGCTCGAGCAGTAGGTAGAGATTCCCGTATCGGTCCTAAATTCTTAGAAGCCTCTATCGGTTTCGGAGGCAGCTGTTTCCAGAAAGACATATTGAATTTAATATATCTCTGTGAATGTTTGAATTTACCTGAAGTTGCAGCGTATTGGCAGCAGGTTGTTAGTTTAAACGACTACCAGAAGACGAGGTTCACTCGTAAAGTTATAGAATCTTTATTCAACACAGTTACGGACAAGAAGATCGCTATACTGGGTTTCTCTTTTAAGAAGAATACTGGTGATACTCGGGAGTCACCAGCTATCTATGTTTGTAAGACCTTACTAGATGAAGGAGCAAAACTACATATATATGACCCGAAAGTAGAGACTGATCAAATTTACTATGAGTTAACAACACCTTATGTAACAAATGAGCCAGAGATTGTCCGTAAAAACATAGAAATACACAATACTGCTTATTCCGCAGTAGCCGGAGCTCATGCTTTAGTACTCTGCACTGAATGGGATGAATTTAAAGTCTTAGATTACAAAAAGATATATGAAGTGATGATGAAGCCAGCATATATTTTCGATGGAAGGAAGATCTTAGACCATGAGCAGCTGATAAACATTGGTTTCCATGTCCAGACTATAGGGAAGCGGTTATCGAGAACTGGAAGCATCAGAGCACAAGGAAGCCAGACTTTGCCGTAAAATGTAAGTTGATAATTTTAATGTTTATTTGTCTATAAGATTTTTTTAAGTTCCAATTAAGTAAAAACTGAACTCTGCTTCAATATAATTTGACATGGTGTATTTTAGGATTTTTTGTCCCATGTTTTTAGTTTTTTAAATTTTTTTTTATATTCTATATTTCTAAAAGGAAACTTAAAAAAGATATTAATAGTGATTAGTAAATCATAGCTATCAAATCGAAAAGACTTTTTTTCCAAAAAAAATTTTTTTTTCTTTTAATTTTTTTTACAATTTTTTTACTGGTTTGGTGAATACATAGGTTGTAAAAAAAATCAAGTTATAAGCATAACTAAAAGCTATTAAATGGGTTTTTTTTATGATTGTATTCACAATTTACCATACATTTATCAAAGGCTTACCTGATAAGAGTGCAGGCTGTATGTTTGAAATATTATTTAAACACAAAAATATATGAACAATTTATTTCTTCTAGAATAGTCCTTGTCTTGATGAGATAAGAATCTGTTTAATTAGGAATTAATAAAAAAAACTTTAAAAGGGATGAATTTAAACTTTTATATGGTTAATTTTTGTGATGTTGGCTACTCTTAAATCTTACTTCTAACTTCTTACTAATATTATAAATGCGAAAGTTTAGGTGGATGGATGGATAGATGGATGGATGTTTGTTAGCGTTTGTAGCCTAAACGGCTGAACGGATCTCCTTGAAATTTGGCACAGGTTTAGAGCATAGTCTGGAAGAACACATAGGCTACTTTTTATCCCGGGAATAGTTACGGTTCACGTAGGATTCGTTAATTTAGTTTTTTAATGTTTACTCGATTATTCTGCAACGATTCAACATATCTTATTGAAATTTGGCACAGATATAAAACAAAGTCTGGAGTACACATGGGATAAGCTTCATCCCCGAGACATGTCCGGTTCCCGAGGGATACGTAGTTTTTTGTAATTTATGTAGTTCGTATGTTTTCTAATACCACACGGACGAAGTCGCGGGCAGCAGCTCGTAATAATATAAATGCGAAAGTTTAGATAGATGTTTGTTAGAGTTTGTAGCCTAAACGGCTGAACGGATGTCGATGTAATTTGGTATAGATGTAGAGGATAGTCTGGAAGAACACATAGGCTACTCACTTTTTATTTCACGCGGACGGAGTCGCGGGCGAAAGCTAGTAAATATTTGTTGCTACAAAACCTCAGTCTAATTAATAGTTAAAGAATAAAGGGGAATATATTTTTCTTTGAGTTTTGTTAGTGTAACGTACATTTAAAAGGTTACGGGGTCAACGTTACACAAACGTAGTCTGGGCGAAAGTTACCGTTGGGTAATAGACGAATTATGTATATTATTACTTGAAAAATTTAATGACGGATTAGAGAAATAATTCGGAAAATGTATAATAGAGTTCGTTATTTAGATTTTTTGCGGTTAATTTTGAATATACATTTTCCAAATATTAACAAAAAATGTCCAATAATTCGAATAAAAAGAAAGATTTTTATAGTAACATTTGTATGCAATATGTGATTTTTTATTTATAAAAAAATCATACGCCTTATTCTATACTAAGTTGTTGCTCGCGACTTTGTCCATGTGAAATTAAAAATTGTAAATAGCCTATGTTACTCAGCGACTTTTAATGGTGAAAGAATTTTTGAAATCAACCCAATAGTTTTTGAGTTATTTCAATACATACAAAAATACAAATCTTTTCATTATAATTGGTAAAAATACAGATATAGACGGAAATAGAAAAACGTAACGTATAGTTTTATACAGCTTTAAACACTAATGTTGCCTAAGTTATATAATTTTTTTTAAAGATTTTGGGTGTTAAAACTTAAAAAGACCATTTGATTTTAGCAATCTAACGATGATTCAGAACTGGCCGTATTTAATTTATTTTTAAAATACCTTGCCTGTTTGTATTTTTTTAATTCAATACCTCGCACTGGCCAGTACGTAGTAATGACAGTTTTTTTTTTAAATAAACAATTCGCAATCGTAAGAGGTAATTTGAATTAAGAACAGTTTCAAATGCCGTTAGAATCTATTTGGAACGCAGATAGAATACGTTTTATAATAGAACTAATTTTGCATACACGTCTCCTGATTCCTTTGCCGTTTTGTTTTTTTTTTATATTTTTTTAAATGAGCAACGGTCGCAAGCTTCGTGTTCGTTTTTGTAACGCACATGTGTTTCTTTTTGTCGATGTTTTAAATTATTCTTAGAATTGTGTATAAAAACTGCATTCGAACCAGAGTCATTTGTTACCAGAACCGGTTTAAAGATTTTGCAATCGGAAGACGCGTTTCAAATTCGCCGATTCAAAGACAATCTGGCTTATTTTTTACTGTGGTAATGTGGGAAAAAAATGTTCCCGCGAAACATAGACATTATCATATCGTAACTCAATATTTCCTTAACCAATATTGACGATTCCCATAATACTAATAAGTTCAACAATACTAATCTGTACTATTATAATAAAGCGTAAACACACACTTCTTTGTTGCCTAAGATGTCAGCAATTACAGCATATTTTTGAATAATCCTTTTCTTAATAAAAAGCCCTACACTTACGTCACGCTTTACGCTATATGTTTTCATGCCATTAGACTTAGTGGGGTAAATATTTTGTATAAAAACCCTAATGTTGGAAAGAGACCATAAGTTGCTGCTAACATCAAGGAAGCAAGGTTGTCATCATGTCATGTCATTTTGACATTTGTAATTGATAATTTGACAAATGTAAACAATCAAATAAAATGTTCATAATTTCATGCGGATGAAGTCGCGCGGGAACAGCTAGTGAGGAGTAATGAGGAATGATTTGTATTTATAACTCAAAAACTACTGGGCCGATTTTAAACATTCTTTCATCGTTAGAAAGGTAATTTATCTGTGAATAACATAGGCTGTATTTTTTATTATTTTTTTAATTTCACGCAAGTGTATATTGAAATATTTTTAAGAGGTTTTAAAAATGTCTTTTATGTGTTTAAACTAATATTTTTAGGTTTTCTTGGATTATTCAAACAAAGGCTTAAAGTGGGGTTGTTTTATTTTAAACAATTAGTTACTGTATACGTCAACGGATATTGTAACACATGGCGATAATGTATGCAAAGGCCGGGAATAGATTACATCTCGCTATGTCGGAATTCCGATACCGGTATTTATCTTATACTAGCTTTCGCCTGACTCCGTTCGCGTGGAATTGAAAAATAACAAAAGTTAATATCCTATGTTTTCTTCCAGACTATCCTCTACATCTGTACCAAATTTCATCGAAATCTGTTCAGCCGTTTAGGCTACAAACTCTAACAAACATCCATCTAAACTTTCGCATCAAAGTTTAGATGGATGGATGTTTGTTAAGAGTTTGTAGCCTAAACAGCTGAACGAATATAGATGAAATTTGGTATAAATGTAGAGGATAGTCTGGAAGAATACATAGGCCACTTGATTTTTTTTTTAATTTCGCGCGGACGTAGTGGCGGGAGAAAGCTAGTTTTTTTATAATATGAGTGTTAAAAGTTCTTCAACATCATAGTAAAACTTGTTTTATTGTATTTTTCATTATTTAAAAATAAATAAAATAAAATAGAATAAACCTTTATTGCTGTTCTTAAATTAAAGTAATATTTTAAATTTACAGTTACATGCTATCTAATACTTAGGGAGATTTCATGTGACAATCATAATTATAAATTAAAAGAAACCAAAGCTTAAGTTAAACAAACTTAAGTTGAAAAATTAAGAAAAAAAAATTAACTTAATTTTTCATTATTTATTAATATTTAAATTCAATACCATAACTAGAAGGTCGTTGTTACCTCGCTTAAAACGTGATCTGTACATATTTACTAATTAAATGAATGTATGAATCGTGACTGACATCTGACGTCACGATTCACACAGACGACCTTGGACATATGACCTTTAGAAGTTCTAAGGTTTTACGCAACTATTTGGTAGTTTAGTTAAAAGCTTTATAGTTTGTCTAAAGATAGATTAGTTTGATAAGTGACGCATAAGTATCGAGTTCAATTTGTATGAAGGCAAATGCTGAATAGACAGGTATCGTAGTGACGAAACACGCAGCGAACAATTATGAACTATCGATATTCGGTTTAAATAATTATCGAACTTAACTAAAATTATTATTTTCTTATTAACTAATTTAGAGGACAATTCTATTATTGATTATAATGTAGAGAATTTAGCGATGACAGAAAAAATAGCGAAATCCAATTCGATTACGTACAGCTGTAGTAGTAATAAACATTTATTTACTCTCATTATTTGTTATGGTCATTATTAATTTGAGAAAATAGTGTTTTTTTTTTTAAATTCATAAGTTATAACTATAAATCTATCGATTCCAACTAGTATAAGAATAAAAATCGCAAATCGATAAGATTCATGACTGATTACACAACCCATCCCTACTAAATTTGAAGTGAATTGTCAAACTAATCTAAATTATTTAGACAAAGTATAGAGCTCGCACACCTTTGAATAAACTATCGCATATTTTAAGTCACGCTTAGATTCCTATGAGCTTATATGGAAGTGAACACTACTTGATTTTTACTTGTGCAAAACAGTTAAATTGACTGCAAAACAATCGACAATCACGACACGACAAACGACAATCTATACATATAATAAAACTAGCTTTCGCAAGCGACTCCGACCGCGCGGTATTTAAAAAAAAACAAGTAGCCTATGTGTTCTTCCAGATTATCCTCTACATCTGTGCCAAGTTTCATTGAGATCCGTTCAGCAGTTTCGTCTACAAACTCTAACAAACATCCATCCATCTAAACTTTCGCATTTATAATATTAATAAAATTGGAGTGTCTGTAATATCAAAAGAAGTTTGTGGACGACAGCTCGTTAAATAATGTATTTATCTAATTATTTTAGTAGTTTCGTAAAATAACGTGTTTTATTTATTTTAACAAAACTATTCTATTAATTAAAAAATATTATTGACAACCCTAATAAGAAAACATATTTATCTATATTGACAACCCTAATCACACAACTGTACATCCTTGACACGATTATTTAACCAACGGTACGAGTCGAGGAAAATACAGCAAGAGACAAAGTCTTTTGGCAAATATTTACTTTGAATTTGCAGTTTAAAAACATAAATACCTTGAAAAGCTGAGGATACCTTCTTACAAACATCCATCCATTTGAGCTTTCGAATTTCAAGAAACAGTGAATTTTCTTTACCCGTGAACCATTAGCTGTTCCCGTGCGACTTCATCCGCATGAATTTACGACAAATTTATTATATTACGAGCTGTTGCCCGCGACTTCGTCCGCGTGATATTAGAAAACATACGAACTGTATAAATTACAAAAACTACGTATCCCTCGGGAACCGGACATTTCTCTGGGATGAAGCTTATCTCATGTGTACTCCAGACTTTGTTTTATATCTGTGCCAAATTTCAATAAGATATGTTGAACCGTTGCAGAATGATCGAGTGAACATTAAAAAATTAAATTAATGAATCCCACGGGAACCGTAACTATTCCAGGGATAAAAAGTAGCCTATGTGTTCTTCCAGACTATTCTCTAAACCTGTGCCAAATTTCATGGAGATCCGTTCAGCCGTTTAGGCTACAAACGCTAACAAACATCCATCCATCTAAACTTTCGCATTTATAATATCAGTAAGATATTGTCAAAATGATATGACATGATGACAAACCATGGCAATCTTTCTTTCTTGATGTTGGCAGCAACTTATGGTCTCTTTCCCACATTAGGGTTTTTTCCAAAATATTTCCCCCCTATGTTTAATAGCGTGGAAATATATAGCCTAAAGCGTGACGTAAGTGTAGGGCTTTTTATTAAAAATGGTTTATTCAAAAATATGGTGTAATTGCCGACATCTTAGGCAACAAAGAAGTGTGTGTTTACGCTTTATTATAATAGTATACTCGTAGATATAGTATGTGTACATACGATATACGTTGCGAGAAAATTATCTAGAAATTATTTGATCGTGTTTCTTGATATGCTTACGTTTTCCTTGTGTTTTTTCAATTAGAATAGTTGTAGAAATTAAGATATGGATTTTGTATTGATAAGAGGTATTTGTTATACCTTTATATCGAAATAATTAGTATGTCGCAATTAAAATATTATCTTACTAATATTATAAATGCGAAAGTTTAGATGTTTGTTAGAGTTTGTAGCCTAAACTGCTGAACAAATCTCCGTGAATTTCGGCACAGATGAAGAGTATTTTTTATTCTGGGAATAGTTACGGTTCCCGTGGGATTCATTAATTCAGTTTTTTAATGTTTACTCGATCATTCTGCAACGGTTCAACATATCTTATTGAAAGGCACAGATATAAAACAATGTCTGGAGTACACATGGGATAAAGTTCATCCCCAAGAAATGTCCGGTTCCCGAGGGATACGTAGCTTTTTGTTATTTATATAGTTCGTATTTATATCGTTCGTATTCGTAACAGCTTGTTAGTAATAAATTCATTTTATAAGAACCGCCGGTTTCCGATGAACTTTAAAATAAGAGAACACTTTAGTTGTACAGGAGATAATTATTATTATATAATTAAGGATTTCTTTTTACAAAAACGGGCATACTTTTGACAAAACTATCGCACAACTGTTTCGTCTCGCTTTGATTCCTACGAGCTCATATTAAAGTGTGCACACTTTTCAAACTAACAGTAAATTGACTGCGAAACAATAGACAATCGCACAACAATTTTGCGATTGTTTTTTCTATAATATAAGATAGCAAACTCGCAAGCGGCCTGAATCCACCGAAATGGAAAGCGATCGCTGCACATAAACATCCGCGATTGCAGCGCTGCCTACCCTTCATTGACGGAGACGCACATAAAGAGGACATTTCCCTTTACTATGGGTCTCCTTCACTGTCAAATCCACTTTTCCTTCCCGTCCACACACTTAAGAAAAGGGTGAAAAGGAAAAGGGACTAAAATTAGGCCTGCGGCACCATATTCATCAGACGAAACGCGGAATTCCTTCCACTTCACGCCTGTCTTGTGTGGTTGTGGTATTACACCGGGCGAGCCCTACAGTGCGAAGACGTTAAAGCGGGCTCTACCACTGTTTAATCAAAGGAGAATGTTTAATTGTATTATTGAACTAGCTGTTCCCTTGCGGCTTCATCTGCATGAAATTATGAAAATTTTATTTCATTGTTTACATTTGTCAAATTATCAATAGCAAATGTCAAACTGACATGACATGACAAACCTTAGCAATCTTGCTTTCTTGATGTTGGCAGCAACTTATGGTCTCTTTCCCACATTTGGGTTTTTATCCAAAATATTTACTCCTAAGTTTAATGACGTGAAAATATATAGCCTAAAGCGTGACCTAAGTGTAGGGCGTTTTATTAAACAAAGAATTATTTATAAATATGGTGTAATTGCTGACATCTTAGGCAACAAAGAAGTGTGTGTGTTTACGCTTTATTATAATAGTAAAGAAGTAAATATTGTACTGTAATTTTTTTACGTACATACTATGTACATAACAACGTTATTAATGTTATCAGCATATATTGTAAAACTTGTTTCCTTGAATAATTTAGCGATTACGAAATTTGTTTCATATTAAAACATTATCTTAACATGTTAATGTAAAAGTTTTTATCGGTATAAAAGTATTTTTCCGGTACGTTAACGCAGTTTTCTAGTAACCTCTTTAATCAATATTAATTTTTACAGTGGTAGTGCCCGCTTTAACATCTTAGCACTGCAGGGTCGGCACGCCCCCAGTAATACCACGACCACACAGAGGACAGGCGTGAAATGGAAGCAATGCCGTGTTTCGTCTGATGAGTGTGGTGCCGGAGGCCTAATTTAAGTCCCTTTCTCTACCACCCTTTTCTTATAAGGAGAGGATGGGAAGGGGAAGTGGATTTGACGATGGAGGAGATGCATAGGAAGAGGAAATATCCTCTTTATGTGCGTCTCCTCCTCCGTCGGATAAGGGTAGGCAACGCATCTGCAATCGCGGATGTCTATGGGCAGCGGTCGCTTCGCCATTTTGGCGGATTCAGGTGGCCACTTGCTCGTTTGCCACCTTATGTTATAAAAAAAAATAATACTTAATGAGGCAAAAACTTTTTATCAATTTTTAAAGAAACATGCGAACAGACTTTAAAAAATAAAACCGACTTCCAAACAAAATATTCTCAAAAAAAAAAACAGTACACTAAAAAGTAACGAAATAATACCTTGAAAGTAGTAAACATCCCATATTGTTGCTGTTATGTTTATATTGTACAATTATTATTACTTTGATGTCGGTGTCAGCCAAGGTATGCAGTGATATTTCTATGTAAGGCTTTCTACATTTTTACCATAACAATTGACAATTGAAAGTATAGTAATGTTTAAGTAATGAATCTATGATTTGGCAGTGGAGGAGACGCATAGGTAAGGGAAATGTCCTCTTTATGTGCGTCTCTATCAATGAAGGGTAGGCAACGCTGCAATTACGGATGTTTATGGGCAGCGGTCGTTTTCTATTTCAGTGGATTCAGGCCGCTTGCTCGTTTGCCACCTTGTTATAAAAAAAATGAAGTCCCTCGGTGATTTTACCAACCTATTGTAGACTTTTACAGCAGTACCTTGATATTTGTAAATAGTGTTCATATTGTATTTATAACTTCGCTTGTCAGTTTGTCGTCCCATTGACCTACTGCCTCTTTGATAAATTGCATAGTTTGTACCCAACGAGCATGCCATATTATCTTTACTAGTATTATAAAGAGGAAAGATTTGTATTTTTGTAGTAGCTTTCGACCGCGATTTCGTCCGCGTGGAATAAAAAAAACCAAAAGTGAGTAACCTATATGTTCTTCCAGACTATCCTCTACATTTCTACCAAATTTCATCGACATCCGTTCAGTCGTTTAGGCTACAAACTCTAACAAACATCCATCTAAACTTTCACATTTATAATACGAGTATTAGTATGATGTAACTAAAAAACTACTGGGCCGATTTTAAAAATTCTTTCACCGTTAGGAAGATAATTTATTTGTAACACAGGCTTTTATTTATAATCTTAAGGCGGACGAACTCGGGACCATCAACAAGTCTATATAAATGTTATAAAGAGGAAAGATTTTTATTTTTGCATGTATTGTAATAACTCAAAAACTACTGGGCCGATTTTAAAAATTCTTTCACCACAAGAAAGGTAATTTATCTGTGAGTACCATAGGTTATGGAAAAATATAGGTTATTTTTTTAATTTTACGGGGACGTAGTCGCGAGGAAGAACTAGTTGAATATAAAAGCCTTTAAAAAAGTGAATCAGAACGTATTTCGTTCATATCAGTACATTTGACAAATTTAACATTTCCTGAATAAATCAGTGTAATCTAAACACATAGATAATTTATTATATAGATAATAAATATTTCATTTATTATCTATATCTTTATTGAACATAAATACGTATTATAAAAATAAAAATAAAGATTATACTTTTAGTGTTTTCCCGCGCTTTTATTGTCTACATATTAGTGAAAAATTCTCATAAAATTCAGCAATTTCAAGGTTATATTCTAGCTGTTGCCCGCGAATTCCACGTGGTATTAGTAAACATACGAACTATATAAATAACAAAAAGCTACGTATCCCTCGGGAACAGGACATTTCTGGATGAACCTTATTCCATGTGTACTCCAGACTTTGTTTTATATCTGTGTCTTTCAATAAGATATGTTGAACAGTTGCAGAATGATCGAGTAAACATTAAAAAACATAATGAATTCCACGGGAACCGTAACTATTCCCGGGATAAAAAGTAGCCTATGTATTCTTCCAGACAGACTATGCTCTAAACCTGTGCCAAATTTCATGGAGATCCGTTCAGCAGTTTAGGCTACAAACGCTAACAAACATCCATCCATCCATCGTAACTTTCGAATTACGCTAATCCGCTCTTTCCATCACATATTTTACACGTTGGATTGTTAGACAATTTACAATTTGGGACAGGTCCTTACTCTATTCTACGACTAGCTGTTCCCGTGTGGCTTCATCCGCATGAAATTATGAAAACCTTATTTTATTCTTTAGACTTGTCAAATTCTCAATTGTAAATGTCAAAATGACATGACATGACAAAGCAAGGTTTGCTTCCATGATGTTGGCAGCAACTTATGGTCTCTTTGCTACATTAGGGTTTTACCCAAAATGTTTACCCCTTAAGTTTAATGGCGTGAAAATATATAGCTTAAAGCGTGACGCAAGTGTAGGGCTTTTTATTAAAGAAAGAATTATTCAAAAATATGCAGTAATTGCTGATATCTTAGGCAACAAAGAAGTGAGTGTTTACGCTTTATTATAATAGTATAGATAAAAGAAATATTTTTTTAATAAATGTTATTTTGTTTCAGGTAAAAAAGGCGAAGAAAGAGGAACAATTTAGCTGTAAGGATATTAGGAGCCTTTGATTAAACTATCGCACGACTCTGCGATTGTTTCGCAGCCAATTCAACTGTTTTCCCACAACTAAAAGTCGAGTGTGTTTAACTTGTTACCGACAGCGCGGCAGCCAAAAATACAAAACACCTTTTATCAAACTAACACACCTTTATTCAAAACTTATTTACAACATATACAAAAAACTCAAAACTATCTCGATCACATCTTGACTTCTTATTCTTTTTCTATATATTTTCTTTAACCAATGATAAATGCTATGGTGGCGAGTATGCAACCTCTTTTGTATACTTGCTTGTCAGCCAAAGAGGTTGTATTTTGCAGTCAACACTGTGTACACTATAACTTGTAGGAATCAAAGCGGGACTAAACAGTTCTGCGATGGTTTAATCAAGTTTCTCACACTAATCCAGTTTTAGTCGACAATTAAGAAATGAATTTGTAAAAAGACTTCCATAAGTGACTATGAGAACGCACGCCTTAAGTTGACAACCCCCGATCTGATTTTATTCCAGACATTTTATTTTTTTATAATATAAGTAGATAATAAAAACAAATAGTCAATTTAATAAAAAATAGACAATTCCCGCCAGTTTTACACAGACAATAAATATCCAAATAGTGCGGTTGCAACCAGTTATTTGAAACGTTTCAACGTTATAACTGCTATTTAGCGTTATTTTTACGTTATTAGCAGATGGTAAATCCAAAAATAAAAATGAGAATTTTTATTAAACACTGCCTTTTTTGATTATTACAAATTACTTAGGGCTTAAAAACATATATCTTTTTATATTGCTTAGAGTTATATTTTTGCTTTTATTTTTATTTGAATCTATATTTTTATAAATGTATGGCTTTATCGTAAGAATTGTTTGTATGACTTTTTAATATTGATTTAGTTTATATTTCGTTTTTAAGAATGTAGTTTTAATTGTAACGTAATTAGGCATAATTTTGCTTGACCGGTTTTTCGCGGTAAATCTATTCACAGATGAAATTTGGCATTCTCTTTGTTTTTTAATTATAGTTTTTTAGAAACGAGAATAAACAGTACTAAACGTCACAAATAAATAAAAAAATTATTGATTTACTATAAATGCGGTTTTAAAAAACAATTTAATGTTGTTTTTTACTTTTTGTGTTAATTTGTAGACGATCAACGAATATTGGAATAGCTATACTTTGTCTAAATAAGATAGATTAGTTTGACAATTCATTTGACAATTTAGTAGGGATGGGATTTGTATAAAATCAGTTGTGAATCTTTTCGATTTTTACTCTCATAAAAGTTGGAATCAATAGAGTCATATTTATAACTTATGAATTAAAAAAAAACACTGTTTTCTCACATTAGTAATGACCTGCAGAACCATTACAACTAATGAGAGTAAATAAATGTTTAATACTACTACAGCCGTACGTAATCGAATTGGATTTCGCTATTATTTCTGTCATCTATAAATTCTCTACACTATAATCAATACTAGAATTATCCTCTAAATTAGTTAATAAGAAAATAATAATTTTAGTTAAGTTCGATAATTATTTAAACCGAATATCGATAGTTCATAATAGTTAGCTGCGTGTTTCGTCACTACGATACCTGTCTATTAAGTACGGCATTTGCCGTCATACAAATTGAATTCGATACTTCATATGCGTCATCAAACTAATCTGTTTTATTTAGACAAACTAGACAATTGAATACGACGCCATCTTTGTCTAGCGCAATAATTGTCACCTTGACATTTGAGTTTCGATAAATTGGCGCGAAAATTTACATAGGTACTGCAATATTACGAAACTGTTGTATTTTAGTTGAAAATGTACAATGGAGGGAATCCGCGGTGTCCCACTTTTGGAATGCATCGTTCGCAACGAGACAAACTTCGATTCAATTTATTTATTTTTATCGGAATGCCAACAAAACATTTTAAAACAGCCAATTAGATGCAGTAGATGTAATCGAGGCGTCGTTAGCTCAGTGGTTTAAGCACTTGACTTGTTATCTACAGGTCTTGGGTTCGAATCTTATACCAATGTAATTTTCGATTTTTCGAATTTCCATATGTACATAATTTACCCGACGTTCTTACGGTGAAGGAAAACATTGTGATGCATATCGGTGAAGAAATTCAAAGATATGTGTGAAGTCAACCCGCAGTGGGGCAGCGTGACTGGCCTAGTCACCACTTAGGGTAGGCTCCGAGCACCTCGGTGGGGACGTATGGTAATGAAGTGCAAACTAAGGGATTATAATAAAAAGAAACTTTTTTCGTAGATTCGTTTAAAAGCTACGTTATATTGGTTTTAAATTGTTCTAACTTTTGTAGCTTTAAAGGTTGGAACATCCAGTTTCCTCGACTGTACATTTTTGCTAATAAAATTGTTTTAATTCGTAAAACATTGTAATGACATTTACGACAATAGAACAAGAAATAAAGATTTATGTCTGAAATTAAAAATGACAATGCACTTTATCATTAACTAGCTGTTCCCGTGCGACTTCATCCGCATAAATTTATGAAAATTTTATTTTATTGTTTGCATGTGTCAAATTATCAATTGCAAATGTCAAAATGACATGACATAATGACAACCTTGCTTCCTTGATGTTGGCAGCAACTTATGGTCTCTTTCCAAAATTAGGGGTTTTATACAAAATAATTACCTAAGTTTAATGGCGTGAAAATATATAGCCTAAAGCTTGACGTAAGTGTAGGGTTTTTATTTGAAAAAAATATTCAAAAATATGCTGTGATTGCTGACATCTTAGGCAACAAAGAAGTGTGTGTTTACGCTTTATTATAATAGTATTGATGATAGTAATCTTATCATACGGATTATTAATTAAAACAGCATATTTTAATGGAATAATGTCATTCAGTGATAACATCAAAATGCATTTATCGATAATTTCTTTATTACTGTTCCGCAGCGAAATTTCTTAGAAAACTCGAACTCGATTCGAACAATACGTTAGTGAAATGAGGAAGGAATTTGTAGTTTGTGTTGTTGGAATTCTAGGAAATTAAACTATAACGCATTTTAGTGACAAAATGGTTTTATGCGTCTTGTAAAATTAGAAAAGAAATATAGTAAAAGTCAATACGACAACCGTATCCATTTTTTCGCTAATACCCAACCGGAAATGAGGTCGGTAATATATTTTTTAGTCTGCACTTTCGTCTAAGGTAACCACAGATTATGCTATCGCAGTTTTTATTGCTTTAATAAATCGCAATTAATATTTTATTTTTGACCTCTGCTTCCGCTTCCGTTAAAATATCCTCCGTAACAACCCTATTATAGTTGAAATCACACCGAATTTGCTTTTGAGTTGGTATACAAATATTGTGACATTTTAATTTTTTTTTTGTATAGTCTGTAACTTCACATCTCCATCGGATATGTTATTTAATCTGTTATGTTCTAGATGATGCAATATTTATAGCGAAACACTG
>NW_013525202.1:272613-279598 GCF_000836215.1 Papilio polytes
TACTAGATTTCGCCCGCGACTCTATCCGCGCGGAATTAAAAAAAAAAATAGCCTATATGTGCTTCCAGACTATCCTCTACATCCATGCCAAATTTCATTGAGATCCGTCAGCCGTTTAGGCTACAAAATCTAACAAATTTAAACTTTCGCATTTATAATATTATAATATTAGTAAGATAAGTACGATATTACTAAATGGCAACGTAGTTACATTGATGAAAGAATTTTTTGAAATTGGCCCAATTTTTGAGTTATTACGAAATACAAAAATACAAATCTTTGCTTTATAACAGTATAGATATATCGTTTTTTTTTATATGAAAAGGGGGCAAAAGCGGCGGGAACACAAAGGTGGTCAACGACGGCCATGGACATCCGCAACACCAGAGGAACTACAGATGCGTTGCCGGCCTTTGAATGTGTGTGCGTGAAAATATGAATCTGAAATAAGTCAAGGAAATATGATCGTAAAATGACAAATGAATTCTCGACATTTATTTATAGAACGAGATGTTTGTATATTGTAAGCTATGCAATACAATAACAAAAACGCAACAATGTTTACTGCATATAACTGCATGGAAAACAATCTATAAATGAAATAAGAGGGGTACAACTTTGATCAAAGAATCGCAGTACAGTTGTGCGATTGTTTAGTCAACGGTTCGCGAGCTGTAAAATTACAACAAAATAAAATAGATGAAAAAGCATTTCATTGTTTTTTCAAATTCTTACTAATACCATAAATGATGGAGTTTTGATGTTTGTAAGAGTAACCTAAACTGCTAACGAATCTCGATGTAATTTGGCATAGATGTATAGTCTGGAAGAACACATAGGCTACTTAGTTTTTTTTTTAATTCCACACTAAAGGAGTCGCGGGCGACTGCTAGTAACGCATTATCAAAATTTCAAGAACACCCAAAGATAGGAATATAAAAAAAAACTTGATACAAGCACTGTATTCTTCATACATTTTTTATTTATTTAAATTGGTTTTTATTTAGCAGTGGTAGTGCCCGCTTTAACATCTTAGCACTGCAGGACTCGCCCCCAGTAATACCACGACCACACAGAAGACAGGCGTGAAGTGGAAGCAATTCCGTGTTTCGTGTGAAGAGTGTGGTGCCGGAGGTCTAATTTTAGTCCTTTTCTCTTTACCACCCTTTTCTCACAAGAAGAGGATGAAAAGAGGAAGTGAATTTGACGGTGGAGGATATGCATAGGAAGGGGAAATATCCTCTTTATGTGCGTCTCCTCCTCCGTCGTATAAGGGTTGGCAACGCATCTGCAATCGCGGATGTCTCTGGGCAGCGGTCGCTTCGCCATTTTGGCGGATTGAGGTGGCCGCTTGCTCGTTTGCCATCTTATGTTATAAAAAAATTGATTTTTTTTAAATCCTAACTAGAAGATAGCTTTGTGTAGTTGAATTTTTTTAAAATAAATACCATAGTTATGTCTGTTTATATTAAAAAAGTTTGTTTGTAATTTAGTATATAAAGTTTGTTTGTATTTTCCCTCCTTTTAGTCCCACATCACCAATAAGGTGACAGATGGAACCAATGAAAAAAAAATCCAACTTCCCCTCGCAAAAGGTGGGAGGATTGCAACTTTATTCTCATACTCCACGTGGGGACAGAGCCGGGTTGACGGTTGGGAATAATCCGTCAAAAGTGACAAAAAGCGCTTCAAGTAATGTGTTATCACTAGTTAATCTATGTTACTTTTAATCAAAACATTTCTTCATTAATTTTTTTTAATAGATTGGTGTTAATTGATAAATTGATAATTATAATGTAAAATTGTATAAACATAAAAGTAAAATATTAAATACAAGATATTCCATTTAAATTGGTACAATTATATTGATAAATTAAATTACAAAATAACTAATCACACTAATATTATAAATGCGAATGTTTTTTTTTTATAATATGAGGTGGTAAACGAGCAAGTGGCCACCTGTATCCACCGAAGTGGAAAGCGACAATTGCAGATGCGTTGCCTACTCTTCATTGACGGAGGAGGAGACACACATTAGAGAACATTTCCCCTTCATATGCATCTCCTCTACCGTGAAATCCACTTTTCCTTTCCATCCTTTCCTCTTAAGAAAAGAGTGGAAAGGAAAAGGAACTAAAATTAGGCCTCCGGCACCACACTCATCAGACGAAACGCGGAATTAACTTCCACTTCACGCCTGTTTTCTGCATGGTCGTGGTATTACACCGGGCGAGCCGGCCCATTCGTGTGAAGATGTTAAAGCGGGCTCTACCACTGTTGGATGGATGGTTTGGTTTAGATGGATGTTTGTTAGAGTGCAGCCTAGTGCTGAACGGATTTCGATAAAATTTAGCATAGATGTAGAGGATAGTCTAGAACACACAGTGTACTATTTATCCCGGTAATAGTTACGGTTCCCGTGGGATTCATTAATTTAGTTTTTCAATGTTTACTCGATCATTCTGCAACGGTTCAACATGTCTTATTGAAAGGCACAGATATAAAGCAAAGTCTGGAGTACACATGGGATACTCATCCCCGAGAAATGTCCGGTTCCCGAGGGATACGTAGCTTTTTGTTACTTATATAGTTCGTATGTTTTTTAATACCACGCGGACGAAGTCGCGGGCAACGACTAGTTAATTAAATGCGAAAGTTCAGATGGATGTTTGTTAGAGTTTGTAGCCTAAACGGCTGAACAGATTTTGATGAAATTTGGTATAGTTGTAGAGGATACTTTTGTTTTAAATTTTACGCAGACGGAGTCCAGGCTAGATTCTTATAATATTGACATTTTCGTTGTCGTTTTCATTCTAGTGATAATTTTACTGCCAAGTACTAATTTACTGGCATGAGTAGCGTCATAACTGTAGTAAAAATTTTAGGTTATAAAGGGTTTAAATCAAACGACAGGTTAATTACAAAATGCTATTTTATTAAAAATTACAATACAATCGCATCGTGCGCAGTCAACTATTCTCAAATCATCACTTTTTCATAATAATACAGACGTAAAATAAAATACAATATAAATTCCAGTATTACTCGATACAGAACATTATATACGTCGTCCGCCATTTTTGCGCGCCAATGACAGCTAGTGTTGTTTATAGTGGAATATAAATATCGATTAGATTTTTTACAAAGCCTGATTAAAATCAAATTAAAAAATTAGTATTTATACTGTATTTTTTACTAAAGGGGGAAGAATAGTATAAGAATAATAAGGATATTTTCGTGCTATGCTCCTTTTTGTTTTCTTGAAGATCAGTCAAAGTCAAATAGGGTGATATTAAAATAAAATCGATTGTAGTCCAATGGGATTTATAACCGCGGTATTAAAGAAACTTCAGCTATTCAAGGATTAAAACATTCCAAACTTTATTTTAGATTTGTAACCGTATATACTATTATTATAAAGAGGAAAACTTTGATTGTAATGAAGCTCAAAAACTGGGCCGATTTTAATTCTTTCACCGTTAGAAAGGTAATTTGTCTGTAACATAGGCTATATGATACAATGTTTTTTTAGTTTCACGCGAAGGGAGTCGCGGGCGAAAGCTACTATATATTATAGAAACTAAAACATTTTAAAAATCGTATTTATTTTTATTATTATCGAAATACTTTATGATTATAATCATTGTTTAAAAAAACCAGAAAGAATAAAATTATTCGAGTTATCGATTCAACAATCGATATTCCACAGTAACAACACTAGTGACAATTTAACGTCAAAAATGGCGCGCGAAATGTCAATAAATGCAAATGAAATGTTGCGTTGGATTTTAGAGTATTGAACAAAATTATTGTATTTACATAACTCACTGTAGAAAGGTTTTTAACATTGGAAAGGGAATCAGTCTCCAATAAACAAAATATTCATATAAATGTAAAAATAAAATTTGATCGTCGATTTTCCAAGACTAGAATGAATTTTCTCTAAAGATTATAAACTACAATATATGTTATACGAGAAGCTACCATACATTTTAGATAATTTGAAATTTTTTTATTCTTTAGATTTTAAGGGATTTAAATTTTATTTTTGATATGTTTGAAAATGAAACTCAAAATCAAAAATTTTATTGTGAAACGGAACGTTATAGTGCGATTAATTTATTCGGCCCGATGAGGCGTTCACATCGTGTTTATTGTTTTTTTTGTAAAATAACAAAACAAGATATAACAAATATAGTGACAAAAACAGGGGTAGGCAATTTTTTTTTTATAACATAAGGTGGCAAACGAGCAAGCGGCCACCTCAATCCGCCAACATGGCGAAGCGACCGCTGCCCACAGACATTCGCAATTGCAGATGCGTTGCCTACCCTTATCCGACAGAGGAGGAGACGCACATAAAGAGGATATTTCCCCTTCCTATGCATATCCTACACCGTCAAATCCACTTCCTCTTCCCATCCTCTTCTTGTGAGAAAAGGGTGGTAAAGAGAAAGGGACTTAAATTACCTATTTAGTCAATTATGTCCAATATTTCATACTTTTAATCAATAATATTGACAAATTAAACGACAATCACATACAAATACTGTATTTTTATTTATATAAGAATGTATGGAAGAATGTTTCATAAACCATTATTTTTAAAAAATGTATAACAACGCCATCTATCGATTTTGTGTCTACACTACACTACGACCAAAACATACTGGCTATACCTCTATTGCCGTCTCTATTTCATATAGTACGGAAAGGGACAGCTATATTATCCAATCCGTTATTAGATAGCTTATTTTATATATTACTTGTTAAATACCCTCATACAATATTTATAATTTCAAAAACATTTCTACGTATACATTCAAAAAATGTGCCCCGCGTCGTCATTATTACGAAAATAAAACTACATATGTAGTCTAAAAATGAAGGTAGTTTCGAAATCTGAATCTTTATGTATTTTTAGCAATAACGTTATTTAAAAGTATTTTAAATCACAATTCAATATAATTAAATGCGTGTCTCCAAAAATCTAGCAAAACATATGGGTCCAATACACAACCTTGGGGCAGTCCTGACATAAAACATGAAATATAAGGAAAAAAAATCAATTAATTTAATAAAAAAGTAATCGTTTATGTAATATACTACGTTTAATTTTTATTTTACTGAAAAAAGTATTAAATAAATAATAAAAAATAGCTATATTATGACGTTTAAAATATAAAGGCTTTTCTAAAATCTATATTTGGAATTAATCAATTACTGGATAATCTATAGAAAAACGGAGACACGAATCGTTGAAACTAAATAAATATATAGCTTTAGCTAGACTGGGATAAACAAAATAAATCAATCACATAAAATATAGACATTTTTTTTACATTATTTTTTTTTAAATAACAAAAAAATACCTAAATACAAACTCTAATAACCTCAAAAAACCGTAAAAACGATAAGAAAAAAACACAAAATTTTTCGAAATGACAAAAAAAAATAATAAAAAAACGTGTATCGACCATAATCTTTTTTTTTCTTATAAAATGTCTATATTCCATACGATTGAATTCAAGTTAAAATAACTTAGAGCACCTAGAGTAACTTATGTATACATAAAGAGCGGTATATACAACCTAAATACAGACTCCTATTTTATATGGCATTACTAAAACTAAATGGCCTCCGTTAGTGGTATTAGGGGAACTAGTGGTAACAACTACAATAAAATTGGAGTTTCTATTATAAAGAGTAGAGATTTGTATTTTTGTATATATTGAAAAAACTCAAAAACTACTTTCACCAATAAATAGCGTTATCACACATTTATTACAATTTTTATTTCTGCGTGGACAAAACCGCGGGCAACAGCTAGTCTATACTAATATAAAGCGGAAAGATTTGTATTTTTATATGTATTGAAATAACTCAAAAACTACTGGGCCAATTTTAAAAATTCTTTCATCATTAAAAAGCTACGTTATCAGTCGAGGCATATATTTACACACAGGCGAAGTCGTAAGCAACAGCTAGTTAATTATAAATTCACTAGCTGTTGCTCACGACTTCGTCCACATGTCAAAAAAGTTAAATTCCCTTTTTAATGGTGAAAGAATTTTAAAATCAGCCCAGTACCAGTAGTTTTTACGTCTAATAAATCTTTCCTCTATATCATATTACTAGCTTTTGCCCGCGACTTCGCCTGCGAGAAATTAAAAAAAGCCTGTATTACTGATAACGTAGTTTTTTACTGGTGAAAGAATTTTTCGAATTGTCCCAGTAGTTTTTGAGTTATTACAAAACGTATAAAAAAAACAAAAATACAAACATTTCCTCTTTTTTATTTGTATAGATATAAATATTAATTTAGTGTGTTGAAGAAATTACTCTCCGATATAAAATTAGTAATTATACCACTTAGGTCCCCTATATCGCCAGTCTAGACCTAAAACCTAAGTAGAAACTTATTTACACGACCTGTATTGCCAACATATACGTTTACACTACAAAGTTAATTTTAGTGAACATTAAAAAATATCGAAAAACTGCAAAAAACAACTAAAACTTGTAAAAAATTTATATTTCACGATTTTTTTTCATGAAACTGTTAGTTATTTTTTTTATATTCTTGTATAAAATATGATTTCACCAATATTAACTTAGATTTTAGTATTTAATAAGTAAAAACCTATATAAATACAAAAAAACATCGGAAAAAAGTCGAATTACTACAAAAAATTTTTTACACAGAGTGTTCCATTGTTCACAGTAATTTTATTCAATAATTAAAAACATGTTAAATGCATTTATGGCACTATTTTCTATTTAATAATAAACTATCATATTTTTTAAATTATATTTAAATATACATTTAAAAAAATGTGTAAATTATCGCTTAACAAAACTTGTGAAAAAATTCTTTCGAAAAATAAAATATTAGAAAAACGGAACACTCTGTATATCAAAAAATAAATAATTACAAAATAAACCGTAAATAATTTATATTCATACAAGGCTAAATACTAAA
>NW_013525202.1:280233-294750 GCF_000836215.1 Papilio polytes
TTTATTCATACTGTCACTTTAAACTCAGAGCAACACTTCTCGTCGGCCCAGGTTGCGCGCCAAAATCCATCCTTCTAGTGACATTGACAGTTGTCAGCTAGGGACGTGACGTTTACGTCGATAATAGTGTTGCGCCAATTCTACAGCACGGTACTAATTTTGTTCTTAACAATAAGTACATGTTAAAAAATTGTTAAAAAATTTCAAAAAATAATCGTTATTATAAACGAGTTTTCGAAAGTTTTTAGGTTAGGCTCTTAGTGAGCTGATGTATGTATGTATGTATGTATGTATGGATGTATGTATGTATGTATGTATGGATGTATGTATGTATGTATGTATGTATGTATGTATGGATGTATGTATGTATGTATGTATGTATGTATGTATGTATGTATGTATGTATGTATGTATGTATGTATGTATGTGCTACATACCGTTATAGGAAGAGCACAGGTCTGTCGGTGGCGCGGTCGCTGCCGCTGGAGTGCGAGCGGCGCGTGCCCCCCGCGCCCGCCGCACCGCCCGCGCCCCCCTCCGCCACCACTGACGCCCCTGAACCACTGGACGTGGACTTCACCTCACCTTCACGACCTACACACGGGGGTAAACTTAGAGCTATGTTACGCCCTGAGAGTGGTAAGTAATCTGTACTTATACTTAGTGCCTGTCCCACTACTGCCTGATAGAGACTAAGATAGCTTAATGATGTCTGTCAGACAACAAAATCCGATATTTCCATCACATTTTACATGTCAGATTGTTCTCAATTTAAGAATTTGGTAAGACTGACACTAAGGGCCTATCCCACCACTGGCTCAGATAGCTTAACGAAGACACTGACAGATAACAAAATCTGATATTTCCATCACATTTTAAACGTAGAATTGTTAGCAATTTAAGAATTTAGTAGGACTGACTCTAAATCTAACTATTACAAAAGTTTAGATGGACAGATGTTACAGTTTGTAGCCTAAACTTCACGACGGAGTTTGAAGAAATTTGGCATAGTAGAGAATAGTCTGGAAGCAAACAGGCTACTCACTTTTATTTTTTTAATACCACGCAGACGAAGTCGCGGGCGAAAGCTCGTATTTAAATATTACTAATATTATAAATCGTTGAAGTTTTAACACCATGTAAATCAATTTAGACTATTTTAACAAGTACTTATTTTTTTAATTTCGACCAGACGTCATAGGTTCGTCACCTAGTAAAAAATTACAATTATTTATTTTAACCTTCTTTTTTGGGACCAAAAATGCATGATAGTCTAATTTCTAATGCATTTTATTTCGAAATAGTTATAAAATTACAAAAAAAAATTGACTTACAACATTTTCCATAGGAGCCATTCACTAACCTGTATGTTCTTTAGCTGTGAGATGGTCGGAGCCCGCGCTGGAGCCCCCGCTGCCAGATAAGACACTCTCCTCGCGGTTGTAACTAATATAAATGCGAAAGTTTAGATCAGTGATTCCCAAAGTGGTATCGACCCCTAGGGGTCTATAACAACCTGCATGGGGTCTATTCAGCGAAAAAATTAGGGGGTCTATGAAAATGGGGGTCCACAATAGTGGATATCAACACATACACTAATAGTGCCTCTTTACTTACATCATACTATCTTATAATATCAAAACATATACAGTCTAACCTGGATAATTAAAACCTAAGTAACTTAAAAACCTCTCTAACTTCAAAAAATATTATCTTCCCATCCCAGAGCCCAAAACCTCTATAACATAGACCCTTGATAACTTAAAACCTCTATAACTTAAAATATTTTGTGTTTCCCTTGAACTTTAACTTATCGAGGTTCTACTGTACATTATTTATTTTCAGTAGTTTTAATATAAATTAAATTATGTATAAATTAACTTTGTATTTACTTATATTTTAACACTAAACCACTACAAGTTAGAAATATACAGAAGATCAATATCAGATAAGTAGGGGGTCTACACAACACGGAAAAGCATAACAAGGGGTCTAAAACACAAAGAAGTTTGGGAAACTCTGGTTTAGATGTATATTTGTTATAGTGTGCCTAAATAGTTTAGATTAGTTTGAAAATTCACTTCAAATTTAGTAGGGATGGGTTGTGTAAAATCATGAATCTTATCGATTTTCCATTTTTATTCTTATAGAAGTTGGAATCGATAGATTTATAGTTATAACTTATGAATTAAAAAAAACACTGTTTTCTCAAATTAATAAGAGTAAATAAATGTTTATTACTACTACAGCCGTACGTAATCGAATTGGATTTCGCTATTATTTCTGTCATCGCTATTTAGAGAATTTTCTCTACACTATAATCAATAATAGAATTGTCCTCTAAATTAGTTAATAAGAAAATAATAATTTTAGTTGAGTTCGATAATTATTTAAACCGAATATCGATAGTTCATAATAGTTCGCTGCGTGTTTCGTCACTACGATACCTGTCTAAGTGCGGCATTTTTCATACAAATTGCTTGACACTTCATATGCGTCATTTATCAAACTAATCTATCTTATTTAGACAAACTATATTGTAGCTTAAACTGCTGAACCGATTTTAATTAAATTTAGTACAAATGTAGATAATCTGAAAGAACAGACACTTTTGTTTTTTTATTCCACGCGGACGGAGTCGCGGTAAAAACGTAGCAGAAATCATAAACGTCACTTACCCATATATCGTATGTTCACTTGTAACGCAGGAGGTATATTTGAACGGTATTGGTTGATATCCATAGGAGCCTGCGTACGGCATATACCCCGGCCCCATCATACTGACGGACAAACAAACACTAGGTTTATACTATTATAATAAAGCGTAAACACACACATTGTTGCCTAAGATGTCAGCAATTACAGCATATTTTTGAATATTTTTTTCGTTAATAAAAAGCCCTACACTTACGCTTTAGGCTATATGTTTTCACACCATTAAACTTAGGGAGTAAATATTTTGGATAAAAACCCTAATGTGGGAAAGAGATCATAAGTTGCTGCCAACATCAAGGAAGCAAGGTTGTCAAGGTTTGTCATGTCATGTCATTTTGACATTTGCTATTAATAATGTGACAAATGTAAACAATAAAATATAATTTTATAATTTCAAGCGGATGAAGTCGCACGGGAACATCCAGTTATCATTAAAAGGGGTAAAAAAAATTGGAAAAACCTTCAAAAGTAGTGAGCGTAAGCTAACAATATTATAAAGAGAAAACATTTGCATTTTTGTACATTTCAATATACCCAGTTTTTAAGTTATTTTAACAACGCAAAAACTGGGTCAATTTAAATTTTTTTTGTGTAAAAATATTAGTAGATTTTTGTTAATTTACTAATATTTCCTTTAACCATTCCAACTAAGCTCTAGACCTGTGCTAGGATATTGTTCACGACAATAGTCGTAGCGGGATTCGAACCCTCGACCTCAAGATCTCAAGTCCGTATCCCAAACCATTAGGCTATTGGCACTTTTCTAACTTAACTTGTTAGAAATTAGAAAATTAAAAGCTTTATTAGAAAGGCAATATGCATGACGCCAAATTGTACCAAACTTTTTTTAAGTATACTTTATTACTATAAAAACATTCCTGCAAAGATTTTTTTAAATATAATTTGATTTAGTGGCAAAATTTAATCATTAAAAAGTGTCTTTTTTCAAATTCCCTCGCTAAGTTCTAAAACGCACACTATTGGTAGAAGCAAGTGGCTTATCTAATATGGCGTCGCTTGTTGACAATACACAGTTCATTTACGTTACTTTATATAGAAATACACTCTTGAAGTATTTTACTGTAAACACGATATCAAAACCAACTTTAAAATAAAAAATAATGGATAGAATTATTAATTACCACTTATTTGTACCAGGAATAATAAAAATGAATCGATTTTTGACCTTGAGAAACTTTGTTATGAATGAAATAAGACAATTGACGTCAATTGTCTCATGACAACTCCGGTCACGTTTTAGTCGCTCGAAAATGATCGTGGTTTTATTTTATTTTTCTCGTCAAATTTTTTGTGGTTATTTTATAACAAGTAGAATCGTTTAAAAAAAATACATGCATATTGTTGAGTGCAAAATACAACCTCTTTGGCTGACAAGCAGTATGTATACAGCCAAAGAGGTTGCATACTGGCCAAGGCAATAATCGTTTATAAAAGAATATATATAAAAAGAAGAAATCAAGAATGTGATATAGTTTCGAGTTTTAAGTTTCTTGTATATTTTTTTGTGTAAATAACTTTTCAATAAAGATATGTTTGTTTTATAATAAGTGTTTTGTATTTTTGCGCTGTCGGTAACAAGTTAAACACATATTCCCTATTTATCTGTAACAGTATTTTCCAAGTCTCAGTAAACGCTCTAAAGTTACTTACTTAGGATTAGGTAGCGGTGCCAGTGTATCCCCGGCTACACTTTCATTATCTCTTAGTCTCAAAGCTGCCATATCCGCACACAGTTCCCCAGCTACGTAATAACATTGCTCTGAGAACGTTATTTTATTCACTGTGTGACGAATGAAACCGGCCTGAAAATAATTATATCATCTTTACTTGAAATGCAACAGGTTTTTGTCCTCCAAATAGCTGTTGCCCGCGACTTTATCCCCGTAGTATTAGAAAACATACGAACTATATAAATAACAAAAAGCTATATATCCGGGAACCGGACATTTCTCGGGGATGAACCTTATTCCATGTGTACTCCAGACTTTGTTTTATTGTGCCTTTCAATAAGATATGTTGAACCGTTGCATAATGATCGAGTAAACATTAAAACACTAAATTAATGAATCCCAGAACCGTAACTATTCCCGGGATAAAAAGTAGCCTATGTGTTCTTCCAGACTATGCTTTAAACCTATGCCAAATTTCATGGAGATTCATTCAGCTGTTTAGGATACAAACGCTAACAAACTAAAATCTAAACTTTCGCATTTATAATATTAGTATGATGTGAAAGTTTAAATGGATGTTTGTTAGAGTTTGTAGCCTAAACGACTGAACGGATCTCAATGAAATTTGGCATAGATGTAGATAATAGCCTGGAAGAACACATAGGCTATTCACTTTTGTTGCTTTTAATTCCATGCGGACTGAGTCGCGGGCGAAAGCTAGTCTACCATACACATATAATAAAAATGAAGTGTCTGTTTATAATATCAAAAAAAAATTCCGAATTTAGGGAAGATGACGTATTGGAGTTGCTTATAACGAAAATCGCATTTAAACAAATTTTGTCTGTCTGTTTGTAAGCCGCGTTTGTTCTGATTTCGATCGGAGTTTCACTGGAGGGTAGCTGACATAGACCCGCATATCATAGGCTACTTTTTATCCCGGAAATAGTTACAGTTCCCGTGGGATACTGTTTTTTTTCAAATAACCTATAATCAGGACAAATTATCTGCATGTTACTTATTGTATTGTGTAAAAATGTATGTGTTATAATTTTGTCCTGTTGGTTTATCTTAATAAATAAATAAAAATAAATAAATAAATAATATTTATTAACTGAATAGTTGAAAATCAGAGATACATAATTTTTTTATTTACCATTGTTCGTATTTTTTTTATCTTAATATTGCGTGGACGAAGTCGCGGGCAACAACTAGTAAAATATTTGCATTTGTATTTGTAATAAACAGTCAAGATATCTATATAAGGCTATTTTTACATACCTTAAGCATATGCGAGGCATATTTCCTTGCATCCCTGCGGTCAGCGATACCAGCCACATGCTGCAGGATCCAGTCCACCACATCAGCTCCGATGAAAGCATTCGGGATGGTTATCTTCAACCACATACGGTCTCTGATCTCCAGACCTTCGAAATACAATATAATTGACTTACTATATGCTATGTTTTTTTTTATAATACGAGGTGGCAAACTCGCAAGCGGCCTGAATCCACCGAAATGAAAAGCGACCGCTGCACATAAACATCCCCTATTGTAGATGCGTTGCCTACCCTTATTGACGGAGGAGGAGACGCACATAAAGAGGACATTTCCCCTTCCTATGCATCTCCTTCACCGTCCAATCCACTTTTTTCTCCCATCCTTTCCTTTTAAGAAAAGGGTGGAAAGGATAAGGGACTAAAATTGGGCCTCCGGCACCACACTCATCAGACGTAACGCGGAGTTACTTCCACTTCACGCCTGTTTTCTGTGTGGACGTGGTATTACTGGGGGCGAGCCGGCCCATTCGTGCAAAGATGTTAAAGCGGGCTCTACCACTGTTAAAAGATAAGGAAGGAGTAAGCGGCCACCTAAATCCGCCAAATTGACGAAGCGACTGCCCATAAACATCCGCAATTGCAGCGTTGCCTTCCCTTCATTGACGGAGACGCACATAAATAGGATATTCCCCTTCCTATGCGTCTTCCACCGTCTTAATAGAAAAAGGTGGGACGGGAAAGGGATTAAAATTGGGCCTCTGGCTTCATCCAACAATATAAATACAGGTAAAGAACATTGTTATTACAATAGGTGGTGTATTTATGTAAATGCTTTAGTCCCTACAATATAATTATAATTTTTGTCCTGTTGGTTTATCTTAATAAATAAATAAATACGATGAATACTGTTACAAATAACTAATTAAAAAGGATATCCATACTAATGTTATAAATAATGATTTGTATTTTTATATGTGAAATAACTCAAAAACTACTGGGACAATTTTAAAAATTCTTTCATCGTTAGAAAGGTAATCTATCTGTGAGTAACATAGGCTGTATTTTTTAATTTCACGAGGGCGAAGTCGCGAGCTATAGCTAGTTAAAAATTACCTTTTTAGTGGTGAAAGAACTTTTAAAGGCGCCCCAGTAGTTTTTGAGTTATTTTATAATATTAAGCGCCTGTCCCAGTAAATTGTAAATTGTCTAACAACCCAAGGTGTAAAATATGTAATGGAAATATCGGATTTTGTGGACGTCATTTAAGCTATCTGAACCTCTATCAGCCAGTAGTGGGACAGGCCCTAAGTATATAAGTACAGATTACTAACTTACCACTCTCAGGGCGTAACATAGCTCTGACAACTAAAGACATGTCCATGCTGACAGACAGCGGAGGCTCAGGGGGCAAAGACCCAGCATCGGAACCCGGGGCCCCACCAGGCGGCGGCGGGTATGCCTCCCTTAGCGCTGCGGTGTGAGCCACCCATGCACCTGGAAATAGCATATTTCTTAGATTAAAGCAATGTACTGTTGCGGAAATCTGCAGTGTTCCACTTTAGAGACAATTTGCCTTACACCAACAAGACAAAAACCATCTTTTACAAATAACTTAGTCAGCACCATTTAAGGATGGGAGGGAAAGTGAATTAGATGGTAGAGACGCATAGGAAGGGGAAATATCATTTTATTGTGCGTCTCCCCCTCCGTCAATAAGGCAACGCATCTGCAATTGCGGATGTCTGGGCAGCGGTCGCTTCGCCATTTTGGTCGCTTGCTCGTTTGTCATCTTATATTATGTAAAAAAAGACACATTTACAAGCTGCGTTCTTTTGATCCCGCATCTAGTTTCAAAATGTTCAAACAATTGTTTTTAAGGTAGGACACTGCCAATTTCTGACCGTACATTCACATAAATGTACGGTGTTCAAGGTACAGTGAAATAGTTTGATACTTTGACATCTACAGACAACCACAACGACTAAAAACCACAGAAAAGAGGCTTTAAAGGCTGGGCCTTTGAGTCTACATTTCCTTACCTGGATCTATAGGTCTGACTGGTTCAGTTCTTGGTATAGTGAAGTATCCCTTAGGGTTAGGGTCCCAGCACTTCGCCACCACCAGCTTAATGGGGCCTGGTTTCTGAACCACCTCCCGGAGAACCCTCACCGCTTCATCATTCGTCATATCTTCAAAGTTTACATCATTCACCTGGAATTATATTAAAAAAAATTATTGAAAATCTAATCCAATCATATCGCTTTACTAGCTTTCGCCCGCGACTCTGTCCTTGTGGAATTAATTAAAAACAAAAGCAAGTAGTCTATGTGTTCTTCCAGACTATCCTCTACATCTATGCCAAATTTCATTGAGATCCATTCAGCAGTTTAGGCTACAAACTATAACAAACATTCATCCATCCATCTATAATTTCACATTTATAATATTAGTAAGAAGTAAAATAAGATAAGATGTTTTTAATATTAACTTGGATAATAACAAACTGTAATAATTTGAAATAAAACAAAAGAGAGAACAGTAAAATATGTTATCAACTCTAACTATCTTACTAATATTATAAATGCGAAAGTTTAGATGGATGGATGTTTGTTAGCGTTTGTAGCCTAAACGGCTGAACAGATCTCGATGAAATTTGGCATAGATGTAGAGAATAGTCTGAAAGAACACATAGGCTACTCACTTTTGTTTTATTTTAATCCACGCGGACGGAGTCGCGGGCGAAAGCTAGTAATATTATAAATGCAAAACAAACACATAGGCTATTCACTTTTATTATTTTTTAATAACATACAGGGTTGTGGGCAAAACTAGTAATATTATAAATGTGAAAGTTTAGATGGATGTTTGTTAGAGTTTGTAGCTTAAATGGCATTACAGATCTTGATGAAATTTGGTATAGATGTAGTCTTACCATCTTGTGTAGTTATAACTTAAGTGAATATATACAACTACTAGCTGTTGCCTGCGACTTAGACTGCATGAATTTGAGTAACATAGCCTATATTCACAGATAAATTACAGACCTTTCTGATGGTGAAAGAATTTGTGGAATTGACCCAGTAGTTTTTGAGTTATCTGAATAAATACAAAAATATAAATCTTTCCTCTTTATAACATTATTATAGAGTATAGAATAGTATAGATAAAACAGATAATGTTAAAATTCTATGTTAGAGGCTACAAAATTAGAGGAAGACCAAAAAAAGTATGAATGGATTATGTGACAGAGAATTTGCTTAAGGGAGTGGATTCAAATATGATGGCCAATAGAGAAATATATAAAAACAGCACATACTGTACCAACCCTTTGTAGGACAATAAGCAAAGAAAGCAAAAATGACCCGAAATTTTGTCCTAAACTATTTAACTACGTCATAGTCTTAGACTCCAAAAATTAAACAAAAAAATGGGACCCACCTGCAAGCATTACCTTTCGGATAAAAAATGAATTATCAAAATCGGTCCACTAACGGCAGAATTTTGCCGTTACTCACATAAAAAAACATACAGACAAATTGAGTACCTCCTTCTTTTGGGAAGTCGGTCAAAAACAGGTTAATGATGAAATTAAATAACAAACCTGTAGTATCATATCTCCCGGCTCTATCCGTCCGTCCAGAGCTACCGCACCACCTTTCATTATACTGCCTACATATATCCCTCCATCGCCACCCTTATTCGATTGCCCCACAATCGATATCCCAAGGAAATTCACTGTATCCATGTTCAAAGTCACCGTTATTATATGCATAGACATCGTGGAATCTGTTATTGATGAATATGAAGACGTTCTTGACATAACTTGAGGTCGTTTTCGTCTTCTTTGCGGACGCTTACGAGAACTGACTTGTAAATGTGATACACTGCTACATTCTGTGAGCGCTCTGTCCACAGACGCGTTTGTATGTCTACCAGTAGTCGTTGTTATCTCCGATTGACTGTCGAAGAGGCTCGTAGAATCCAAATCAGAACTGAGAACGGAAGCTGTTTCGTATTCAAGTCCGTGATTGCCATACTTGGAATGGCCGTTGATTCTCAAGCCTCTGTATTTATATTTATCACAAGATGCCCGGTGTCCAGGACGAGAACTGATAGTACTATCCGTGTCTGTACAGGTATCTCTTGTTAAGGGTACAGTTGGTGCTCCGTGAGGATTAGGCTTTCCCTTCCCAGCATTACTGTCCGTACATTGCGAAGCACCGTCCGAAGGGTTAGATCCCTCCGCAGACACCAGCCACGACACCACACGACCGTTAAAACACGGCAGATGTGCACTATCATCGATAATTTCCTCTTTCACTACACCAAAATCATCGTCCATCGATTTGAAAAAGAATTTATAGTTAGGCCTATTCAATTGATTTTTAAAGTCTAGTAAAGTCACTTTCTCCGGCGATATCGGTATTTTAACTAAATAAGGCGTCTCCTCATCGTCTATGTAGTAAATAACTTTCGTCTCCTCCATTTTAAAACATTTATTATGGAAAACTAACAACACCCTTAGGATCTATAAATATCGGCCGCCATCACAAAAATGGCGATAAACAAGATGCCCTTATCTGTCAATACGCGGCGCTGCTATCGAGAGATTTATGTCCTCGAATAAATCTAGAACTTTTGCATAGATGGAAGATAATTTTAGATAGTGTGTTAATCAGTTTTACATATTATGGCATATCTTATTTTCCACTTTTAATACAACAAATCATCTTTTTAGTATTTTCTAGCTTTATTTAAAAAAATGATTGAACATTTCCTGCTTTGCAAAAAATTTTGGATCTGTTTAACAATCAAAGGTTTACAAATTTTGTATCTATACCGGGTGGTTTTTCCAGTTGCCAGTTTTGTAAATTTCCTTTTTTATTTCTAAATTAATTGGCGTTAATGAAACAAAAGAATTTTACTTTCTTAAAATATCTGTAATAATGTCTTTTTAGATAGTAGATTCGGCTTTTAAAGTTCCTGGGAATAACTTTAAAAATATTTTTTTGTAGTCTAAACTCTATTTCTAAACAAAATAATTTGAATATTGGACCTATCCTGACACATTGGCAACACAGCGTTTGTACCGACTTTTTGTTATTTAAAAGTTTTTGAAACTTCAAAAAGTATTGTTTTCTTGAATTTTTTTGAAATAACTATTTTAAAATGGCTTTATCAACTCACATAAAAGATCAGCCATGGTATTCACAAATAACTAATGAAATAAACGAATTCCGCGACTTACTTGACGGTAAAAAATTTTACATTCTTTGCAATGTTTTCATTAAACTACAATAAAATGTTCGATTATTTACCTGTTTTCAGATAAAATAACTAAACAACGAGAACAAATAAAGGCATGCAAAAAGAAAAATGAACTAGACAGTAAATTTGCACAAGAAATTAAATTGAATGTGAGTACTAAGTAATTAACTTACATTTCGTATTTAAAACTATATTAAGTGTCACACACTCAGTGGCTATTGATTACAAAGAGATTTCGTTAAGAAAGAAATATTTATAAAGCCAAGGGGAAAGATTTGTATTTTTGTATGTATTGAAATAACTCAAAAACTACTGGACTGATTTTAAAAATTCTTTCACCATTAGAAAGGTAATATCTGTGAGTAACCTGGCTATATTTTTATTTTCACGCGGACGAAGACGCACGCAACAGCCTCTTATATAGTTTAAATAGTTTTACTGCATGAATAGTTTTATATTCTAGTCAGAATTGACGCGGCAGCTAGCCGAGTTGAATCGTCGCGGGAGTGACCTCGATAGAGTCTGCGGCAACTTTGATTCTCTAACTATTGCAGAAAGTGATAAAAACAGGCTAGATAATGATAAGTGAGTATTATTTATAAGTACAAACCTTATTAAGTATAAACCTAATTCTCCCAACACCAACTTGCCCTTATCCCTTCGGGTCGGCACAGTACGTGCTGCTCCATACGTCTCTATCAGCCGTCATATCTGAATTCACTCCTTTCTTAAACATATCCTCTTTCACACAATCCATCCATACTTTCTTAGGACTTCCTCTTCCTTTGTAGCCATCCACATTCATTCTTAACACTTTCTGGTTTATGTCCCCATTGTCTTGTCGCATAACATGTCCATACCATGCTAACAAACATAATTCCCCCAAACCGGTTTATCCCTGTAGGGATAACTAACCAATTCCTTTTACCTACAATAGAAGTATAGAAAGAGCTGGAAGAGGCCTAGTGTCACAAGACATTACCTAGCCTAGGATTCAAATTAAATAAAGCAATTTTTATATATCATACTTCATACTAATTGCAATGTAGGTGTGTTATCAAAACGGCGGTTGGTACTGGACTGATTTATTATTCATATTACTAACTGTACATTATATTAAGGTACCCTCATATATCATCACCATCATCATCACCAGCTCACTATAAGTCCCCACCGAGCTCGGAGCCTACCCTAAGTTAGGGTGATTAGGCCATAGTCAACCACGCTGGCCAAGTGCGGGTTGGTTGACTTCACACATATCTTTGAATTTCTTCGCCAATATGTGCAGGTTGCATCACGATGTTTTCCTTCACCGTAAGAACGTCGGGTAAATTATTTACATATGAAAATTCGAAAAATCGAAAATCACATTGGTACATGGCGGGATTCGAACCTAAGACCTGTAGATTACAAGTCAAGTGTTCAAACCACTGAGCCACCGACGCTCGTATATATACCCTCCTCCTCCCTCATATATACCACACTAATATTATAAATCAAAAGATGAGAAGAAACTACAGATGCATTGCGGATGACCATGGGCGTCGTTGACCACCTTTGTGTTCCTGTCGCTCGTTTGCCCCCTTCTCATATAAAAAAACATGCGAAAGTTTAGATGGATGGATGGATGGATAATAGTTTGTTAGAGTTTGTAGCCTAAACGGCTGAACTGATTTTGCTAAAATTTAGTAAGGATGTAGAGGATAGTCTGGAAGAACACATAAGCAAGTTTAGTTTTTTTTTTTAATTCCACTCGGACTAAGTCGCGAGCGAAAGCTAGTATATAATAATCTAAAGCGGAAATATTTGTATTTCTGTATGTATTGTAATAACTCAAAAACTACTGGGACAATTTTAAATATTCCTTCACCGCTAGAAAGGTCATCTGTCAGTAACATAGTTTAATTATATGTAGGTGAAGTCGCAAGCAACAGCTAGTTTAATAAATGACCTTATGTGCCTTATCAGACAATTTACAATTTGGTGAGATAGGTCCTTGGTATTTTATATGTTTCAGAGAGACAATACAAGTGGCCAAGGAACTAACGGGGATAAGATTTGATTTCTCTGCACCAACAAATGTAGCTAAGGGATGTATCCTTTTGCATTATACTTAAAAATCTAAAAAGTGGTAGTGCCCGCTTTAACATCTTCGCACGAATGGGCCGGCACGCCCGGTGTAATACCACACAGAAAACAGGCGTGAAGTGGAAGCAATTCCGCGTTTTGTCTAATGAGTGTGGTGCTGGCGACCTAATTTTAGTCCCTTCCCTTTCCACTCTTTTCTTAAGAGGAAAAGATGGGAAGGAAAAGTCGATTTGACGGTGGAGGAGACGCATAGGAAGGGGAAATATCCTCTTTAAGTGCGTCTCCTCCGTCAATGAAGGGTAGGCAGCGTTGCAATTGCGGATGTTTATGTGCAGCGGTCGCTTTACATTTCGGTGGATTCAGGTGGCCGCTTCTTTGCCACCTTATATTATAAAAAAAAACATACACCCTTGATAACTTAAAACGTCTGTAACTTAAAGCATCTTGTGTTTCCTCTAGACTTTAACTTATTAAGGTTCTACTGTAGTTCAAATAGTTTTTATAAAACTAATGAAATTCTACGGGTATATATAGTAAATAAATCAATTTTCCACAAGATTTCTTTAGCATATAATCAGATATGAAAAACGAATTTCGAAGACTTTTACAGCCGTTTGAGATAGAGAATGGAGACAGCGAGACTCTCTGGTCTCTTATACAGAGCACGACTCAAGACTGGCCTGTGGCGGATAAGGAGAATTTTATACCTAATAAATAATTTTCAAGTAAGAAAAGCCTATTCTTAAATACATCAGCTATCTTCTAGTCAAAATCAGTGGTAGTGCCCGCTTTAACATCTTAGCGCGAATGGGCCGGCACGCCCCCAGTAATACCACGACCACAGACAGGCGTGAAGTGGAAGTAATTCCGTGTTTCGTCTGATGAGTGTGGTGCCGGAGGCCTAATTTAAGTCCCTTACTCCTTACCAATCTTTTCTCATAAGGAGAGGATGGGAAGGGGAAGTGGATTTGACAGTGGAGGAGATACATAGGAAGGGGAAATATCCTCTTTATGTGCGTCTCCTCCGTCGGATAAGGGTAGGCAACGCATCTGCATTTGCGGATGTCTATATGCAGCGGTCGCTTCGCCATTTTGGCGGATTCAGGTGGCCCCTTGCTCGTTTGCCGCCTTATGTTATAAAAAAAATCCTGTTAAAATGGGTCTATAGTTTAAATAAGATTAGTTTGATAATTTAGTAGGGATGGGTTGTGTGAAATCATAAATCTTCTCGATTTTCGATTTTTATTCTTATATAAGTTGGAATCGATAGATTTATAGTTATGACTTATGAATTAAAAAAAAAACACTGTTTTCTCAAATTAATAATGACCATAACAAATAATGAGAGTAAATAAATGTTTATTACTACAACAGCTGTACGTAATCGAATTGGATTTCGCTATTATTTCTGTCATCGCTAAATTCTCTACACTATAATCAATACTAGAATGGGGATGTTTCCTAATGTTACAAAT
>NW_013525202.1:294868-301122 GCF_000836215.1 Papilio polytes
TTCAGGTGGCCGCTTGCTCGTTTGCCGCCTTATGTTATAAAAAAAAATCCTGTTAAAATCGGTCTATAGTTTGTCTAAATAATATTAGTTAGATAATTTAGTAGGGATAGGTTGTGTAAAATAAAACATGAATCTTTTCGATTTTTATTCTTATAGAAGTTGGAATCGATAGATTCAAATTTATAAACTATGATTTAAAAAAAATACTGTATTCTCAAATTAATAATGACCAGAACCATTACAAATAATGAGAGTAAATATATATTTATTACTACTACAGCTGTACGTAATCGAATTAGATTTCACTATTATTATTGTCATCGCTAAATTCTCTAAACTATAATCAATACTAAAATTGTCTACTAAATTAGTTAATAAAAAAATAATTTAGTTGAGTTCGATGATTATTTAAACCGAATATCGATAGTTCATAATTGTTCGCTGCGTGTTTCGTCACTACGATACCTGTCTATTAAGTACGGCATTTGCCTTCATACAAATTTTATTTGGTACTTCATATGCATCATTTATCAAATTTTAACAGTAGTAGAGCCCCCTTTAACATCTTCGCACTGTAGAGCTCGCCACAGCAATATCACGACCACACAGACACCTGTCTGTGAAGTGGAAGTAATTCCCCGTACACTCTGATGAGTATGGTGCCAGAGGCCTAATTTTAGTTCCTTTCCACTCTTTTCTTAAGAGGGAAAGATGGGAAGGAAAAGTGGATTGACGGTGGAGGAGACGCATAGGAAGGGGAAATATCCTCTTTATGTGCGTCTCCGTCAATGAAGGGTAGGCAGCGCTGCAATTGCGGATGTTTATGTGCAGCGGTCGCTATACATTTCGGTGGATTCAGGTAGCCGCTTGCTCGTTTGCCTCCTTATATTATAAAAAAAAACAAAAATGATAATTAAGAATATATTCAAGCATTATGAAAAACGCTTTTCGCTTTCTTCTCTCTTTTCCTCTTCTCTATTCTTCTCTTCTGCCTCTCTGTGCTCTTTAGCAGCTGCATGATCTTTGCCTCCCTCTCTTCTACGCTGTCCTCTATACCCACGTCAGTGCTGCCCTCTGTCGATGGCTTTGTATCTTCAGTATCTTCTATTTTTGGTTCTAATTTTGTATTTTCATCATTTAGATCCTTCTTTCGACGTTTTTCACTGAAAATGTATATTATAGTTATGTAGTTGGAAAAGTTTGGATGGTACGTAAGTACAAAATAGCTTAACAGATCTCGATGAGCTAGATATAGAACATAACTAGCTTTCGGCCACGACTCCGTACGCGTCGAATAAAAAAAAACAAAAGCGAGTATATGTGTTATTCCAGACTATCCTCTACATCTATACTAAAATTCACGAAATCCTTTCAGCAGTTTAAGTTAAAAAATCTAACAAACATCCATTCATCCATCTACACTTTCGCATTTATAATATTGGTAAGAGTAAGCAGAAGGACACAGCCTATATAATAAGCATTTACAAGGTCAAATTATAATTTTTTTTGTAAAAAATTATTAAATAATTAGATTTCGAATTGAAAGTAACATAATTGCCATGTAAAGTGACAAAGGAGCAGACAGCCAACTAAATTCTCAAACAAGTTACCGGTGAAAAAAATTTTTACTTAATCTAGTCTAGAAATGAAGAATCACTTTATAAACTCTACTCACCGCACTGGCACCATATCCTCGAATATCTCATCCATCCCATCCGAGTCCTCCACTTTGATATCCTCTTCCTGTTTGTCCTCAAACTGTGGCGGATTGAGGAGTGGTGTGGATCTTGCTGTTTGTAGAAGCAAGTTAGATGGCTTTGATGTTACATATAGCTGAAAAATAGTATTTTTTTTTTAAATTAAAACAGTCTAAAATTTTTGGAAGAATCTAATTTTTTTTTAATATTTTGGTTGAATTTATTAAAAAATATATCATTTTACCATACAGCAAAGCAGTTAAAAAACGAGAAAAGATCTAAAAGTACCCTACCTTGTACAGCAATTCCTTGCTATCATAGCTATGCACCCGGAGATGTCTATCCAGGCTGGTAGTGACCACTAGCCTGTGCTCCCGGTGGATAGCTATATCCGTTACCCCGCCAACACAGCCCTTGTAACCCTTATCCGGCTTGCCCCTGCGCAGGTCCACTTGGTGGAGTTGACCTCTACCGAAACCGACTAGCACTTGTCTAGGAAATACAAAAAATAAGGATAAAAACACATCAGTAGGAATTTATAAGAAATATTTGAACTGTCTAGATTTTTTTTTAAATATATGATGTTAAAAACAAATTAATATATAACTAATTTGGCTTAAATAGATAAAATCTGTAAGTTTCGGGAAGTTGTGTTCCCAACCCTAGATGGGCATGGCCAGGGGAGGGACATTATGATAGACTTAAAAAATGAAAAATAGATATTAAAACTATTAATAGAACATAGCTGCCTTTGACCTAGTCTAGATAATTGGCTGGCATCGCCCTTATTGTTAGTGGCCAGTGGAGGGGACATACAGAAAAAGGATTCCTTACTATTCCCCACTAATATGATGAAATGTTCACGGAATGCGTGTTCACAGAAATTCAATCTAGAAACAGAGTCTAGTATTTTTTGTAATATCTAGACTAACCTCTCATCAAAGCTAGGTTCCAAGCATGTAGCAGCCATTCCATTCTGGAAGTCCACATTGCACACCGGTCTTCTCTGTGCCCTTATGTCATATAATCTGAAATTATTAAGAATAATTAAAAATAGTCATCCATAAACCACATCTGTACATCTAATTTAAGAGCCAAGAATTTAAAAACAAAAAACGGTTGATTTAATTATTTTGAAGACACTTAACTAATTTTACTCCTGTTCCTTTTTGTAGAAGGAAAAAAATTAACAATGTTAGCAGGGGAGGGGACATGAGTAATATCTTAGTTATCCCCATTGATAACGGTAACGCATCTCTAACAGCGGATGTCTGGACAGCAGTCTTCGATATTTTGGTGAATCCATAACTGGGGGGCATCTACACATGGCTGGAGGACATTGGATGAGGAAGGTAGATGAATATTCTGTGGAAGGTGGGCAGTTCTATGTCCAGCAGTGGGCAGACAGGGTGATGATGATGAAACTAACCTAACATATCCATATCTGGAGCACACAGCTAAGATATTCCCTCCTTGTCCCGGCATGAAGGTAAGGTCTGACACCCAAATGGGCACTCGTAGTTGTAACCAATCGTGTGGTCTGTTCTTTGCAGCGAATACAGGCTCTGTCTCGCCCACACGCCACACCTTTAAATCATTTTCTTCACCACCTGGTTAAGGAATTTTACAAAATTTCTATAACAGATATATGTTTGTTTTTGGATTGGACTACAAGATACAGAGTAGGGGATACAGGAAATGGATATTGTACCTTTACCTTTCCCTACTAGCATAAACAAAATGGAATATTCACACTTTCATCTTTACTAGTGTTATAAAGAGGAAAGATTTGTATTTTAGTATGTATTGAAGTAACTCAAAAACTACCGGGGCGATTTTAAAAATTCTTTCACCATTACATTTATCTGTGAGTAACATAAGGCATGATTTTTTAATTTCATGCAGACGGAGTCGCGAGCAAGTACTAATATAAAAGGTGTAAATACTGTTGTTATCTTACTTCTAAGTTATATTATAAATACGAAAGTTTAGAGTTTGTAGCCTAAATGGCTGAACAGATCATAGACATAGAGGATAGTCTGGAAAAACATAGGACCATAGGTTTTTTTTAATTCTATGCACAGTTGTGGGTGAAAGCTAGTATAAGATATTTACGTATTATTCTTTTTTAATAAATTAACTCTACATTTAAAATGCTTTACGTTATGTTTTCATGTTATGAAACTTAGGTGAGTAAATTGGAAAAAAAGCTATGTGAGAAAGGGACAAAAACTACAACCATTAGCAGTAAAGCATTGCTAGGTTATACTCAGCCTATACCAAAAGCCTTCGTTTGAATGTTGACAAAGTAATTGAAAGTTTGAAATGTCGTAAAACTGCATGGGAACAGATACCTGTAGCAAATAATGTCAAATCATCCGGACATATTTTCATTTTATCAATTTTTCCTCCAACTGAGACCATGGATTCGTTCATGTTAGTCCAAACCTTTACAATACCGCTGCTTACACCGAGAAGCAGTACTCTATGACTCTGTCCGATACCAACCACTCTTTTAGAACCAAGGTCTATTCTGAAGGATTTCATAAACTTCCCTTCTTCGGTATCATAACATTGTATAACTCCATTTTTCTTTGCCATTAATATTTCTATCTGTTCTTCACCACTCCATGACATAGCTGTGATGCCATCTTGTTTTTCTAAAGTTTTAATATCGATTAGATTCTCTAAGCATTTTTTACTATTCTTTGATAAGTCGGTGTAGTATTTGACATCTGAAATCAGAGAGTATGGTAAAAAATTCATGATCGAAAATTAAAAAAGTAAATAAAAAAAACAAAAGGCACAGGAGTAATTTAATTTCATCCAATTACGGAGTTCTTAGTGGACATCACAGAAAAGTTATGAGCATATAATTGTCTATACTATTATAAAAGGAAAGATTAATATTTCTGGTTTTTTGTATTTTTGTAAGTATTGAAACAACTCAAAAACTACTGGGCCGTTTTTAAAAATTCTTTCAACGTTAGAAGGGTAATTTATCTGTGAGTAACATAGGCTATGTTTTTTTTAATTTCACGCGGGCGAAGTCGCGAGCAATAGCCAGTAATTCATAAATGCCGGTAAAATATAGAAAAATTACGATATTTAGTTGAATGTAATTTTGTATTTTATGATTTCCTTACGTTTGAATGATCCGATATGGCTCGCGATGAAGATATCAAATTGTTTGTCTTTCAACATTTTATGGTTTTTCACATTTAAAGTAATATAAATTCAACACATGTGAATATTTATGTCAATAATTTAATGTCAATTTTTTTACATTTTCTGCTGACAGATAACAGTGTTGCCAATGAAGATTTTTACCCGGCCGTACATCATGTAAAAAAGCCGTGTTTGTATGAAACAGCATTGGTATTTACTTAAATTTCGTTATTCCTGGGAAAAATCAACGACAAAAAAAATCAACGACTTTTTTATTTATCATTCAGAAGTTATTTAAAAATGAGCTAATTAAAGATAAACAATAGATTATTATATAAAATGCAGAGAATTGCTACGACGTTAGGCCATAGGCCGTATATTTCATGTCTCGAAACAAAGAGCCGAGAAACACAGCAATTCTATTAGGATTGGCAACACTGGTTTCAAGTAAATGTTGCCATTATCAAAAATTAAGCTAAATATTCGAAAAGGTTTAAAATTATTTAAGTTGAAGATAAGATAAGTGCCAGCTTTGTTACGAAAAGTCTTATTTCACTATCGTTCTTAATTTTTTTTTGTACAACAATAGTTTTATTCATTATATAGTAAAAGCGCCGTCTCTAATTTAAAAGAAAAATAAAAAAAGGTTTCATACACTCGCTGTTTACGATAATATTCGCTGTCATAACAACAGCAAACAAACAAAAAAATAAACAAAACATCATTGAAGTTTTTTAAATCGTAAAGAATCCTTTAAGATATTATTTATTAAAATGTCTTTAAGTGGATACGACTCGGAAGCTATCGGTTTCGATAGTATTACTTCCGAGAAAAAGGCGGGAACTGAAATTTCCACTCAGACCAATGACTTTAAGGAGTACGGTATTGGTTGTCAGACGTCCATTTCCAAAGACGTTGGCTGCTCCGCCGAGCCCGAGGACTTGAATGCAGAGGATGATGTACTAAGAGAGTATCCTCCACCAGGTCTTAACGCGTTCCTCAGGAAGGTGGTACCCGGCATGATGGAACAACTAGACCAGAACGAAAAAGATATGCCGTACAATTCTTCTGATTCCGATGAAGAAGAAGCTGTAACTGCTAAGATCCTTCAAGAGATAAACGTAGATGGGCAAGGGTTAGGCGCTGGTGACCACAGGTCTTCAATCCTTGGGGTAACTTGGAGCAGCACTGGGAATACACTAGCTGTCTCCATAGGTGAGAAGTATCATGAGACTTGGTGCGAACACCAAGGTCAGATCAAAGTATATACCATGAAGAACTTTGAAAGTAAATTGACCCATACCCTTGATATTATGGAGAAGAATTGCGTGACTGTGGTGAAGTATCACCCAGCTGTGTCAGCTCTGCTCGCGTACGGCACAGTTTCTG
>NW_013525202.1:302093-304340 GCF_000836215.1 Papilio polytes
CTTAGGGCAGCCGGAAGTCAATTGTGTTGCTGTGTCTCAGAGCGGGTGAGAAACTATTTAGAAATAACTAGTATAGTTATTTGAAAATTCATTACAAAATACGTATCACCAAGTACACAGTAAGTACACAGTAGTACACAATACTTGGTGATAAGTATTTTGTAGTCAAATGTATATAGATCTCTATAGGGACATCATAAGACCGTGCGTACACATTTAACTAAACTATCGCACAACTGTTGTGTTAGTTTCGCAGCCAATTCAACTGTTTAGTTGTACAACTAAAAATCGAGTAGTGAGCGCATCATAAAATCATAGGAATCAAAACGAGAACCAGTTGTCCGATAGTTTAATCAAAAACGCGTTCTTAATCAAATGATTTTCCATGCTATTGACATCTTTTTCAGATGTTATAGAATTGTATCTGGCAACATGGACAACACGCTGCGCGTTTGGGAGTTTCCCGCGCTCCGCTTCAAACTGTCATCTGAAGATTATTATTTTTAATCTATTTTACTTATAATTTGTATACGAGTTCGTTAGTTATTTTTAGTTATGTTTTACCGATAGAATAAAGTTATGTTCATTGTAGTAATTAATGCTAGTTAATATAATTTAGAACTTGAGAAAGTCTTTTATTTTAATAATAATAGTCATTTAATCTATTCAAAATATTACAACACTTAAAAATATTAGAAAACACTGAAAATAAGAAATTTAAAATTAAAATTTTACCAATTAGAATTAAAAGTAAAAACATGCAAAAAACGGCTAAATTTGGCACAGGTTTAGAGCTACTTTTTATCCTGGGAATAGTTGCGGTCCCCAAGGGATTTAGTTTTGTAATGTTTACTCGATCATTCTGCAACGGTTCGACATATCTTATTGAAATTTGGTACAGATATAAAACAAAGTCTGGAGTACACATGAGATAAGGTTCATCCCCGAGAAATGTCCGGTTCCCGAGGGATACGTAGCTTTTTGTAATATATATAGTTTGTATGTTTTCCAATACCACGGGGACGAAGTCGCGGGCAACAGCTCGTATATAATAAAGTATGCAGAATTATAGAAATTTATAACTGGTCTGAAAATCTTTCAAATTATTATCAGGATTTGCTTTTGTTTTGTTTCTAAAAATGAAAACTAGCTCTGCCGAACATTTAAAACATGCCTTCTCGATGGGTTAGTATATATTAGTATATAAGGGTAGTTATAAATAAAATTCAGTATATTTATGTAATATTTAATTCATTTAGGTCGTCTCGTGGGCTCGCTGGCGGTGGGCGGCGGCGGAGGGCCCTTCTTGTGCAGCTCCTCCAAGTGGGACATTATAGTCTGCAGCCGCTCGCCCGGCGCGTGCTCCAATGCTGTATATCTAAAAAAATAACATTGATAAGTTAAAGTTCAAGGGAAACACGAAATGTTTAAGTTATAGAGGTTTTAAGTAGGGTTGTAACGGAACTCAAGTTCCGCATCCGCAAGAAATTTACTCCGCATCCGCTTCCGTTATTACAATATTTAAATATAAATAAGCAATAAATGCTGAAACATTGTGTTTTGTTTTGTTCAAAATGACTGACAAACAATTTTATGTTATAGAGGTTGTGGAAACATTTCTTTAAGTTACTGAGGACAATACAGAGATTACTTCAAGTTAAAGAGGTTGCATATTCTAAGTTGTAGAGGTTTTGGGCTCTGATGGGAAGTTATAGAGGTTTTTAAGTTACCGAGGTTGCATTACTAAATGCGAAAACTTAAGTATTTCTTAGTGTAGCCAAAACTGCTGAACAAATCTCATTATCACAGTCTTTTATTTAATTTTATATATAACTAGCTATTGCTCACGAATTCACTCACGTGAAATTAAAAAAAATAATAAAAAAAACCCTATATACAGATAAATTACATTTCTGACGGTGAAATAATTTTTGATATTATCCCAGTAGTTTTTGAGTTATTTCAATACATACAAAAATACAAACCTTTCCTCTTCATTATATAGATACCTGGCGTCATGCTGCAGCGTGTCAGTGATGGCATTGAGCGCCGCTGGACTGTCCTTGACCGCGGCGAAGCTGCGATGTGTGATAGCGCGGCATTCCAGCAGCAACTGGCGCAGCGCCGCCTTCGCGCCGCTCTGCTTGTCGCGCTGGTACTCGCGGAACTCGCGCTCCATCTGGTGTACAAAGATACAGGGGTCAGGACAGACTGGTCGATAAGAAAACGTACACACACTACTTTGTT
>NW_013525202.1:304389-304596 GCF_000836215.1 Papilio polytes
ATGGCTACCATCTGCTATTAGAATTATTCCCAACCGTCACCCCTCTCTGTCCCCACGTATAGACAGATGAGAGTAAGTTTCATCCGTCCCACCTTTTGCGACGAGGGGACGGTTAGAACTTTTATTTCATAACTCTTCCTTGTTACCTTATTGGTGATAGTGGGACTAAAATGTGGGACGGATGAAACTTTTTATTCTCACGAAAGG
>NW_013525202.1:305044-306739 GCF_000836215.1 Papilio polytes
CAGCAGCGCGCGCAGCTTGTCGCGCCGCTTGCTCGCCAGCACGCTCGTGTGCTGAGAGAACAACCTCTCCTGCGCAGATACATTGCATTCATCTCCCATGCGTTACATTTAAATGAAATTCTAGTAATCTAGGGAACACCCTTACTACTACTTACTTACTGCGTTGGCGCAGCGACCCAAAGTGGGTCTTGGCCTCCGATACACACGTCTAGGGTGTTACATATAAATGTAATTACATTAATCTAGGATGTTACAAATAAATGTAATTACATTAATCTAGGATGTTACATTTAAATGTAATTCTAGTAATCTAGGGTGTTACATTTAAATGTAAATCTAGTAATCTAGGATGTTACATATAAATGTAATTACATTAATCTAGGATATGTTACATTTAAATGTAATTCTATTTATGTGGAATAAGTAAAATTTAAATGTAGTTTGATTAATATAGAATTAACAGATTTACATGTAAATTTAATTTCATTAATCTAGAATTAATATATCTATCTGTAAAAAGAAAAAAACGTTTGAAGGTCCAAATACAGTAAAAAATAAAGTTAAATTAATTAAAATTGACCATTGACTGTATCATTATGTAAAAAAACGTAGAAGCAAAAACAACATGAAATTTGGTTTAAAGCTTGCGATAAGCGAACATTTTGAAAATTCAAAAGAAATCCAAGTAATATAAAATAATTAATTCTACAATAATTTAAAAACAGACATTAACAACTTTTAGACCAGAAAAGGTTATAACAAAATATATAAACACTAGCTATTTCTCGCGACTACGTCTATGTGGATTTTAGTTATACTAAAAAAAAACAGCCTATGTTACTCACTTTAACGTAGCTTTTTAATGGTGAAAGAATCTTTGAAATCTTTGAGTTATTCCAATACAAACAAAAATACAAATCTTTCCTCTTTGTAATATTAGTACAGAAGTATAGTTTGTGTGCGAAATATTTTTTTTTTATTAACATAAAGTTACCTTATCCTCTTTTGAGAGTAACTCCGCTAACTTGTAACGGTGATCTTTCTTAAGTTGTTTCTTAGCTTCCCGCCAAGTGAGGTCCGGGTTGCGCACCAGGTCCGCTAATAGTGCGTTGAAGTGCTGCAAGTTATTATAGACTTAAAGTGGAGGGAATTAGATCTATTATGAATTGAATATTTATGTAAATTCTTTTGACGTATACATTAAAATGAATACATGAAAAAAAAGTAACAAATTACGGATTAAATGTAGAATGAAGTGAAATGTAGATTGAAGTGAAATATAGATTTTAGTGAAATGTAAATTTAAGTGTAAGGCACTTTAGAGTTATATGTAAATTGTAGTGAATTGTAGATTGGAGTGAAATGTAGTTTTAATTGAAATGTTGATTGGATTGAAATATAGACTGGGGTGCAATGTAGATTGAAGGGAAATATAGATTGAAATGAAATGCAGATTAGAATAAAATATACGTTGGAGTGAACTATAGATTAGCGTGAAATATTGATTGGATTGGAGTATAAGAGATAGATAGCTATGAGACATACTGTGTAGACATAGGTGTGAAAAGGAGAGTTATACTTACTTGCACAGCTTCATCCCTCTTGTGGTACTCCCGCTCCTTGTCCCTATCTCGTAGGCTGGTTGCAAGCGCACGTTGCACCTCCTTCTCTCTCTCCTTGATGGAAGCCTGCGCT
>NW_013525202.1:307183-309842 GCF_000836215.1 Papilio polytes
ACTAAAATAACATGAATTAATATTAGGATATATAATTACTATTTGAATACAAGACACTGTTATCTATAGAAATGGTTTTGGAGAATTAAGGTCTGTCCCACTACTGGCTGATAGAGGCTCAGATAGCTTATGACGTCACTGTCAGAGGGAACAAAATACGATATTCCCATCACATATTTTACTATGGATTATCAGTTAATATACAATATATTGGGACAGGCCATTAAAATCATTATTTACTGTAAATGTACACTGCTTAAGTATTTTTTATAGAAATATATCCTAGCAATTAAGAAAAATAGACGAATCCAGAGCTTTTGTGTGCACAATTTTCTCAAAAGAATAACAAAAACTCTCAAATAATTCCATATAACAGAAAAAAAATATGCAAAAATTTTTTTTAAAAAAATTTCATATCGAAAAAATTAAAAAATTACCAATTTCGGCCAATTAGCATGCTTTAAACTAACAAATGCCTGGATTTCATCCCTCAAGCATCCACGGTTATGAAAGAGCGTTTTTTTTACAAAAGGCTAGATACAGGATGTACTAAAAAACTAAGTATGCACTAATTTCTTTTAACGTTTGTCTTCAATTGTGCTAGAATTAAAAAGCACCAATGATTTATTGATAACCATAGACAACTTCTCTATTTATTTCCATCTCTTTCATTCTGTTTAAAAAGAGACGAGTCATTGCCGTCAATTGTCATGTCAAATTGAACAATTATCCAAATAGAACATCCTTTATGTATTAAAGTCCTCTTTGTACGTAAAGTATGGGAAGGGGAAATATCTACTCCCCTCTGTTGATAAAAATCAACGCATTTACAAATGCCTATAGGCAGCGATCACTTCGCTATTTTGGCGAAAATAGCGATCACTTCGCTATTTTGGCGAAAACCTCGCTCATACGTCATCTTACACTAAAAAATCAGAAATTACACTTATCTTTTTTTAATCATATTTAAACACTAATAATGTTACAATATCTTTCATATTTACAATTATAATATAAGCGTGCGTTTCCACTTCAAGTTCGAAAAACTAATTTTATACACAGTGGAAACGTACACTAAATCATTGCAATGGCGTTGGTTGATCGAGTGATAAAATTTGACTTAACCAAGATACAGGATGTCCGAGAATTGTAACCTCAATTTTGGAACACTTTTATAGGACAAGAATGCATTTTTAATGTTTTTCAAACCTTACCTTATATGGGACTAGATAATTAGAAATAGTTATACAAGAGTGAATTTCGTATTATTTTTAATTCATAATTAGTAGAACATTTTAAACGTATAAGGTAGCTGTTGCCGTGCGGCTTCATCCGCATGCAATTATGAAAATTTTCTATTACTGTTTACATTTGTCAAATTATCAATAGCAAATGTCAAAATGACATGACATTACAAACCTTGACAATCTTACTTTCTTTATGTTGGCAGCAACTTATGGTCTCTTTCCCACATTAGGGTTTTTATCCAAAATATTTACCCCCTAAGTTTAATGGCGTGAAAATATATAGTCTAAAACGTGACGTAAGTGTAGGGCTTTTTATTAAAAAGAGAATTATTCAAAAATATGGTGTAATTGCTGACATCTTAGGCAACAAAGAAGTGTGTGTTTACGCTTTATTATAATAGTACAGATAAATAAACCAATTTTAATTTATTTACATACGATATATGGTTAGAGTCAAATTTAACCACTGGATTGTCGAATCCAATAAAAAATGTCAAACAATATAAAAATCTTCTCATATTCAGTTGTTTATGAATAATCAAATAATTATGCGGGTAGTTACACATTGTTGCACTGTACATACATTTTTGGAACACTAATCGAATCACATGGAACACGCTGTATTTGAAGTCACATGGGACACTGCTGCAAAGTGTGCGTAAATGCACTGAATGCAGCTATACTAGACACACGCGATAGTTTAATCCAAATATCGATCTACCCGCATTTTTTTATGGGATATAAAAGTAATTCAGTTTTGTCCCCTAATAGTCTAGAGCGCGATTGCGCTCTCTCAGAGATCAGTGTTTAAAAAACACATAAAGTAAACACTATTCTTTCTCCGTTTTCTTACGCTTCTTCTTCTCCGTTTTCGTTGTCTTCTCCGCCTTCTTCGTCTTCTTCACCGTTTCCTCTGGTTCTGGAGAAACAAACTCCGGTTTCCTCTTTTTTGGTGGGGATTTAATTGGAGATTTCTTCTCTTGTGCTGGTTCCTTCTTCGAGGATCGTAATTGTTTCGGTGAGCATATTTGTTCTTTCTCCGGTGTTGTAGATTCGCTGGACTTCTCCGAAGATTCCTCTGTGTTCTTCTTCGCTTTGGGATCTTTGGAACCATCCCCTGGTATCCCCAGGATCTCAGCCCACTGATCCGGTGGTGGTGTGGGTTGCTTCTTCTCTTCCTCCGTTGACTGATCAGCCGGTTTCTGTGAACGGACAAACGGTGTACAGAGATTGTATATATATAGATAAATAATTAAAGCGAACCTGCATCGGACGTGTTAAGTTATTTTTTCAAATCTGGGGTTCGTTGCTGTTTACATTTCAAATAAAAAAGACGCCAGCGATTAAAAATAAACAACAAAAATTCAATTTAAAAACGTTAAGCCATTAGGGGGCATGCACACTGGGCTAAA
>NW_013525202.1:309876-326525 GCF_000836215.1 Papilio polytes
AAGGTTGTAAACGCGACTTTATAAGCCTCCCGTTTGCAAGCGCCCTAAGGCCTGTCATAGTCTGCGGGTCCGCGCAATGCCGATGTAGGTTCGCATTATAATCTCGGAATATATCTCACCGTGTAACTCCGTCCGTCCGTTGCACAAAAACCACTGTAACACACACTATATTTTTTCCTTTCAAACGTTATAACGGGTGATTTTTTTTTCAAAAAAAATTTTTTTCGATGTTTTTTTTTTAAAAACGCGTGGGGTAGCAACGACCCCCGCAGATTATGACAGTCAGCAACGATTATGAATTATTAAAAAAAAACCTGAAATACACAAGTGTAGGCAGTGAAATAACCACTAAATAATCAAGTAATTTATTTCTGCACATATATAAATACATAAATAGGCGTCAACCGAGAGTCAAAAAATTAAAAAAAAAATGAAAAAATTAAAACAAAACACTAAGGTCCTGTCCCACCAAATTGTAAATCGTCTGATAACGATGGAACGCGTAAAATATATGATGTAATTTTCGGATTTTGTTCCCTTATCTGCCAGCTATCTGAGCCTCTATCAGCCAGTGGTGGGACAGGCCCTTAGTTGCCTACAATCTTAAGACACAGATAAGACAAAAAACGACTTGTACTTTTTTGGTAATAAAAAATGAGTTTTACTACTTGACTCCCCTTAACTACCTGGCTACGTCCATGTATAAAATATAAACGTATAAACTTAAGAGCGGGGAGCGAAAAAGGCGTGAGCAGAGTGTAACAGCGGGAAGAGTCTCTACAGCACTCGAGTTTAATATAAAAGTAGCTATAAATGTTGTTTGTGCATGTCTTCGTGTATTAATAATTTATTTTGTAATAATTAATTTATAATAAATATAAAATAAGTAAAAGAAATAATTGACTTTTCGCTGAGCTAATCCTAATCCTCAAAATAACCACCCATATACAAATTTATGTAATTTTTACACTAAAAGAAAGAAAACCCCTATATTTAGTGTAACTGCTCCTCAATATGATTTAAAAAAAACAGTACTTTCAAGAAAAAACACATACAAAAGCCTTTTTTCTAATTTCCAATTACATTTTTCCAAACCCTATTAATTATCACACAGAAATAAGTAAAAATGTTCTGTTTTATTATTTCCCTGAAAACTATAAGCTCGTTACCTCTTCTCTACTTTAGATAGAAGAAGACAGAAGTATGTATGGATTGTGTGAAAGAGGATATATTAGGGGAATTAATTCAGATATGACTGCGGATGGAAGCACATACTGTGCCGACCCTCCTAAGACAAGCTCAACTTACCTCTCCCTTCTCTTTCTTCTTCTCCTTCTTACTCTCCTTCTCCTTATCCTTATCCCTGTCCTTGTCTTTCTTGTCCTTCTTGCTCACGGTACGGTCGCGTTCTAGACGGTGACGAATTTAATTAAAATAGATATATAATTGTAGATTAGATTTTATATTGCAAAATACATTTAAAAAAAAAAACTAGTGTATATGCCAATGACATTATTGTACAGTCAGATGTATATATGTTACATGTCGAGAGAGGAAGGGACACATGCAATAAGACAGTAGAATCTCGATAAGTTAAAGTCCAAGGGAAACACAAAATATTTTAAGTTATAGAGGTTTTAAGTTATCAAGGGTTTATGTTGGATAGGTTTTGGGCTCTGATGGGAAGGGAACATATTATTTTTTGAAGTTATAGAGGTTTTTATGATACCGAGATTTGAGTTATGGAGGTTCTACTGTATTTCCTTCCTACGCATTCCTCAAAGCCATTTCTTTTCCTATTTTCTTATAAGAAAATGATAAAGGAAAGAGGACTCAAACCTCCCGTAGTCTTACTAATATTATAAATATTCAATTCTAAATGGATGTTTGTTAGTAGCCTAAACTGCAGAACGAATCTCGATTGTCAAATATGTAGAGGATAGTCTGGAACACAGGATACTTTTTTATGCGTACAAAGTCGCGTGCAATGCTAGTATATTTCATGCAACTGACTGTATTATAACAAAATACAAACTACACCTTCAATATTTGTTGCAATGTTTGAAACAGAACCTAGAGGGTAAAATCTCTGCTAACTCACCTTTCTCCTTTCCATCTTTCTCCTTCTTCCTCTCATCTTTAACCTGCTTGCAGTACTCTCTAAAGTAATCTTCTCTGACGGTGCTACTCTCCACCGCCTTGTACCGTGGGTCGCTGTCCACCTTCTTCTTGATCTCCGCCCAGCGAGTGTGTCTGCCCACATTCTTCTCTTTCAGCAGAGCTAGGAAGTCATTTTTCACCTAGAAGGAGAAACAGAAGTCAATAGAAGCTCGTGATTGGCGCGGATTTTATTCGACTAAGGAGATAGATTGTGTTTGGAATTATTTCAACAATAAAACAATAAATTAGGTATAAACACTGACTTCTTAAGGCACTTCTAAGATCTTTAGACATGACAACCCTAGATGTGCCTAAAATCAGTGATTAAACTATGTTTTTTTATTATTTTTTTAATTCAGAGCTCCATTCCGAATCACATTCTATCCCGATAGTGTTCCATATGACATACGCTGTGGCATTAGATTTTTTTTGAGCTGAAAACATTAGAAAAATATCATTATTGCTGTGGAAATAAATAATTAGCATTAGTTCCTGAAAGAGATATAAATTAGTTAGAGCGAAAGTAAAGATGTCACATAATTGGATTAAAATGACACAATCCTTATTTTTTTTATAGAATTTTAATAAAAAAAAAAGAATTACAAGATAACGAACAAATTTATTATTTGATTGGACACAAAATCTATATGTTTTAAAGTAATTTTACAACAATAACTTGGAGGAACAAAGAATCAACCACTAATAACAATTACAACCTCAAAATGTACCGAACACTTTGACACGACTTGCCGCTACCAGTCAGCGAGCGAATGCCCGACTTTCAAAGATGGCGGCCTTTAAATATTCCATATAATATATTTTTTAAATATAATGTGAAATTGAGAGATAATCTTCTGTCACTTTGTAAACTGACAATTTAAATACAGTTTCAAGTATTATGAATTTAACTCCGGTAACACATTTTTTGGGATTCCTTTTCTAATGAGATTTTTCTTTTAAGAAACCTCAAACTTCTTGTAAGTAAGAAAAAAAAAAATTATTGGACATTCAAAAAATCCCCTTTTTAAACAGAAATAGAGGCAATGGTTCTCAAATATTTACTAAAATCTTTACTTTACGGCTTCAATTATTTAAAAGATAAGGAAACTTTAAAAAAATCAAACTTTACTTTCGCTTTTTCTTATAAACTACGACTCTAGGAGGCGAATTCATTAATTTACGGGCAAAACAAAATTTGTTATTAATAAAGTCAGAATTAAAATTATTTAAAAAACATCTATGGCCTAAATGGCTATAGATTTAATAAAAAAAATTATTTTTGCTTTTCTCAAAGTAGATAAAATTATTAAATAAGAGATACATAACATCAGGTGAACTACTTCTAATTTTTTAAAAAATCACTTCTAAAAAAATATACAATTAGAAAAAAAATTTTTTTTTTCATTTTTTAATAAAAGCATTCATGTAAAACGATTGTAAATATCATATAATTTGCTCGTCCCGGGTTCGAATCCAGACTTATGAAATTATACTTTGTATTATAAATGCGAAATTTTGGATGGATGTTTGTTAGAGATTGTAGCCTAAACAGATGAACGGATTTTGATGAAATTTAGTATAGATGTAGAGGATAGTCTGGAAGAACACATAGGCTACTCACTTTTTTTTTAATTCCATGCGGACGGAGTCGCGGGCTGAAGCTAGTATAGCTTTATATTATAAGATATCCATTAACGTATCCACTGTCTTTTATAGGCTAAAAAAGGTTATTTTCAATTTTAAAAAATTAAAAATCTAGTTTAAAATACATGAATGCTTTTAATTATTTTCATAGTTTGTGTTACCCGTAAAAATTTATTTTTATCTCGAATTGCGCCTTTAAAAAAAAATAACAAGATTTAACAGAAAAACTGTCTGTTTCATGTCGGAAGGACAAATTACAAAAAAAAATTGATATATGCTTTGCAAAAATTACATTTAAATTCTTTCCGAATCCAAAAAAAATCTATAAAATCCTCTGACAATTTTCAAAAATTACTGATTTTATTAGTTTAAAATTTTTCTGTACACATATTTTTCCAAAGAGATTTTTTTTCCGAAATCACTGCTACAATTAATATTCTATAACAAATATAAACTTGCACTAGTTGAAAAAATCTCTTTAAAAAAATTCAAAAGAAAAAATCCTGAAAAAAAAAAATTATTAGTTTGCGTCTTGAGCCAAAGGCCTTCCCACCACCTTTCAATTCTACCATCTTTAATATACGATGGCATGCATCCTTGAGGTTAAAATTTATATAATTTCAAAAGTATGCATTATACATACATTTTTTAGGATTTTTTTTACGTAAATCGGCTTAAAAACTAAATCTAACCTTAATGTTATTTCTGGCGGGACGGGGTGAGTCGCAGGTTTACTATCTTAGGCCCTAAGAAATTTATAATTTATGAGTTTTACACAGAAAACTAAAAGGGACAAAAAAATGTAATTACAAAAACTAATAAAACTTCTGTAAAATTGAAATCGCAATAATTCACCAAAGCTACATCCCTTGGGGTAAATTCAATTTGGAAAAATGATAAAAAAATACCCGCACGAAACCGAGGACGGAACGCTAGTTACCAAAACCAAAAGTCTATCTCATGATATTTCAAATAAAATCAAATTTCATCGATATTTTTATAAAAGTGAAACAAAAAAAACATCAACAGTATTGTAAAGCAAATAAAATTGTAGTGAAGATTTGTATTTCTTAGGTAATATTGTGTTCAAAGTGTTTAGATTTCCTGAAAACTTATTTTTTTTAACAAATCGACGGATTCCTAAATAATACTGAGCAATAATTTAAATGTTCATTAATATCAGAATAATATTGAAAAAAAAAAACCTAATTTTTTTATCATTTTCGAAATAAACACTTTAAAAAATAAAAAATAGTTAAACTACAATATATATTTTTTTAACATACTTTTTTTAGAAAAATCATTACCATGTTGAGTGTCCAAGTATTTACGTTCAAAATGAAGGTAATTTGAAATATTTTTTGTGTTATGTATTATGTTTTGTATTTAGTGTACCTAACGTGTCCACCCCGTCCCTGTGGTCCGGAGCCTGCTCCCGGCGCCTCCGCCCTCGGGTAAATAAGCTCCCACACGGAGATTTTACCGCCTCTAAAGGGGACACTCGTCACAGCGTGTGGCGAGACAGGTCATGATCGTGTTTACATCAAAAAAAACATGTCTAAACTAAACCATTTGAATAAAAAATCTTTACACACGATCATAAAACTTACTCGCCTAAAAATTAATTTTTTTATACATTACTATCAAATACACACATTTTTTTTACCCAAATGACATTAAAAATCTTTGATATAGACTTTTCAATTACTAAAAAACATGACCAGGTATAAAAAATCTGGTACAAAAAATATTTTTTAACGAATTTTGTTCAAAAAAATGTTTCAAATCCCTGGTCTCGTTTAGTCTATATCATAGATATGCAAAAACACTTCAAATTTCAAACAATTTAAACGCACAGCAATAGCAAAATATATTCTCGACAAAATCTCTTCAAAACACTAAATGCCATCGACAAAGTCGTAGGGTTTTTAGTGTAAATTATATATTTAAAATTAGCAACAAAATAAAGCCTTAAAAATACAGTAAATCTGAGATCAATTTAATTATTTATACTTGACTAATATCATAAATGCGAAAGTTTAGATGGATGTTTGTTAGAGTTTGTAACCTAAACGGCTTGGCAGTTAGATGACATTTTGGTATAGATGTAGAGGATATTCTGGAACACATAGGCTACTCACTTTTTTTTTAGTTCCACGCGGACGGAGTCGTGGGCGAAAGGTATATCATATAAATATATATCATATCATACTAATATTATAAATGTTTAGATGGATGGATGTTAGAGTTTGTAGCTTAAACGGCTGAACGGATCTCCATGAAATTTGGCACAGGTTTAGAGCATAGTCTGGAAAAAGACATAGGCTACTTTTTATCCCTGGAATAGTTACGGTTCCCGTGGGATTAATTTAGTTTTTTAAGGTTTACTCAATCATTCTGCAACGGTTCAACATATCTTATTGAAATTTGACACAGATATAAAAGTCTGGAGTACACATGGGATAAGCTTCATCCCCGAGAAATGTCCTGTTCCCGAGGGATACGTAGCTTTTTGTTATTTATATAGTTCGTATTTTTTCTAATACCACGCGGACGAAGTCGCGGGAAACAGCTAGTGTTTTATATGTGTGGGTTTGTATGTCAATTTTAAAGATATTTAAATAATACATAGACAAGGCATAGCGAATAATTTTTTTATCACCGGTACTTTCTCTGAAAGGTCTATATCAGTTGTCAAGTTTAGTGCTTCGTGTTGACATGTAATATAACATTTTACTAAATTGTAATAAGCTCCGTCGTTTATTAAAAAAGAAACTAAGCAGTGTCACAAAATAAACACATTTAAATCTCATTTCTTATCTATACTATTATAATAAAGCGTAAACACACACTTCTTTGTTGCCTAACATGTCAGCAATTACACCATATTTTTGAATAATTCTTTTGTTAATAAAAAGCCCTACATTTACGTCACGCTTTAGGCTATATATTTTCACATAAAACATAAGGGGTAAATATTTTGGATAAAAACCCTAATGTGGGAAAGAGACCATAAGTTGTTGCCAACATCAAGGAAGCAAGATTGCCATGGTTTGTCGTGTCATGTCATTTTGACATATGCAATTGAGAATTTGACACTTGTAAACAATAAAATCAAAATTTTCGTAATTTTCTTCGGATGAAGCCGCACGGGAACAGCTAGTTAATATTATAAATGCGAAAGTTTAGATGGTAGAGTATGTAATCTAAAGACCTTTAATGGATTTCGATGAAATTTAGTATAGATGTAGAGGCTAGTCTGGAAGAACACATAGGCTACTCACTTTTGTTTTAATTCCTCTCGGACGGAGTCGCGTGCGAAAGCTAGTATTATATTACTTATTAGCAACTAATTTAAATACAATTATATTGATATGTTTTGAGGTTATCAATAACGTTAGTTGTGACAAATGTCTCAAGTGAAGTGTCAACTATGCCTACTCTATGTATTTGAATCTCTTTGATTTTACAACCGTTTTTTTCGGTTAAATTAACTTTTATTCTGGATTAAAATCGAATAAAAGCTTTTATTACTGAGAATTTAGTAAATCTATATTAAAAGAAGTTCTCATAGTTTGTCTAAATAAGATAGATTAGTTTGACAATTCAGTAGGGATGGGTTGTATAAAATCAGTCATGAATCTTATCGATTTTCCATTTTTATTCTTATAGTAGTTGGAATCGATAGATTTATAGTTATAACTTATGGAATAAAAAAAACATTGTTTTCCGAAATTAATAAAGACTATATCAAATAATGAGAGTAAATAAATGTTTATTACTACTACAGCCGTACGTAATCGAATTGGATTTCACTATTATTTCTGTCATCGCTAAATTCTCTACACTATAATCAATACTAGAATTGTCCTTTAAATTAGTTAATAAGAAAATAATTTTAGTTGAGTTCGATAATTATTTAAACCAAATATCGATAGTTCAAAATTGTTCGCTGCGTGTTTCGTCACTACGATACCTGTCTAAGTACGGCATTTTTCATACAAATTGCTTAACACTTCATACGCGTCATTTATCAAACTAATCTATCTTATTTAGACAAACTATACTGGATTGATTTTGATAGAACTTTGGTCGATCTCATATTTCATATAAGGGCCTGTCCCAAAATTCTTGTAAATTATCAGACAACAATCCAACATACAAAATATGATGGAAATATCGAATTTTGTTATGACAGTGACGTCATAAGCTATCTGAGTCCTTATCTGCCAGTAGTGGGACAGGCCATTAGTTTTTTACCTAACATATAGAAATTAATTTTTATTTCTTTCATGTAGGTTATATTCTCAATTTTATAGTCAAGCATAATAAATATAATTAACTAGAAGATTTTTGGATAGAAACCGCTTCAAACGACATAAACTTTTTAAAAAAATCTGTCACTTTTATACGATTTTCTTTAAATTTTGTTGTAAACGGTTTCAGTACAGTCAAAGAATTAAATTCTCTACCCACTCAGGATTTACTCACAAAGAATTACAAGATTTTCATTACATTATGTTTTAACAATTTATCTATTGTATGTATTACTTCTTGGCTCAGTGGTTTAAGCACTTGACTTGTAATTACAGGTCTTGGGTTCGAATCCCGCCATGTACCAATGTGATTATAGATTTCTCGAATTTTCATATGTACATAATTTACCCGACGTTCTTACGGTGAAGGAACACATCGTGATGCATATCGGTGAAGAAATTCAAAGATATGTGTGAAGTCAACCCGCACTTGGCCAGCGTGGCTGACTATGGCGTAGTCACCCATGATTAGCGTAGGCTCCGAGCCCCTCAGTGGGGACGTATAGTGAGCTGGTGATGTATTACTTCTTACTAATTATAAATATGAAATGTTTGGATGTTTGTTAAAATTAGCCTATACTGCTAAACGGATCTAGATGTATGTCATAGTTGGTAAAAAATACAATACTTTACCATAACATAAATGCAAAACTTTATATGTATGGACATTTATTACTACATATCTCCAAGCTTAACCAATCTCAATGAAAAATGCCACATATATAGAACATGGAAAAACACATGAAAATTCTTACTTAAACCAAAGTGGGTAGGAAAATAAATTCCCCAGACTGTGACAAATAATTTATAAATTCGCCACAGCTGTATCCGCAAGCTTCTAAACTCACCAGTTCCTTCTTCTTCTCCTTATCCTCTTTCTCCTTCTTGCGCACTTCCACGATGTACTCGTTGAAGAACTTCTCCCTGTCGCGAGCCTTCTCTATTCCTTTGAAGCGATCATCTCGACCGTGCTTCGAAGAAAACTCCGTGAAAGAAGATCTGAAGGGGAAAAAAATATATCTTACTAATATAAATGCGAAAGTTTAGATGGATGGATGTTTGTTAGAGTTTGTAGCCTAATCAGCTGAACGGATCTTGATGAAATTTGGCATAGATGTAGAGGATAATCTGGAACAACACATAGACTACTAATTTTTGTTTTTTTTAAATAGCACGCGGATGGAGTCACGGGCGAAAGGTCGTATATACATATTTCCGCCTGTGGAATTAAAAATACAACAAAAATGCCTATCCTCAGTAATAACAGCATTGTAATGGTGGAAGAATTTTTTTAAATCAGTCTAGTAATTTTTGAGTTATTTCAATACATACAAAACACAAACCTTGGCTATTTATAATATTAGTATGGATGTATTTATGCTAATTTTTATATACATTTATGCTTGAAATATAGTACAAGTTGCGTCCGTTCTTGACTGGTCAAGATACAATAGAACCTTGATAAGTTAAAGTCCAAGGGAAACACAAAATATTTTAAGTTATAAAGGTTTTAAGTTATCAAGGGTCTATGTTGTAAAGGTTTTGTGCTCTGATGATAAGGGAACATAATATTTTTTGAAGTTATAGAAGTTTTTAAGTTACCTAGGTTTAAGTTATCGAGGTTCTGCTGTATTTGAAAAACTGTATACAAGTAGTCGTACAATTAAAAAAGTTACTTATAGGCTTTTCCCTTAATCATGGCCTATCCCCCCTTTTTTTTCTACTAACCCTCTTGATCATCTCTCCTTAAACGTCTACTCTGCCCTCTTGCTCAATTGGTTGTCCCCCTTTGTACATCACCTCTCCTTTATCGTTATCCTGCTCCTCCCTTGAGCACTGACTCCCTCCTTTCTCATCGGCTCTTCCCCTTTCTATCACCTTCCCCTTATTCATCATCTTCCCCCTTGCTTCGATGAACAGCTCTCCCCCTTGTTCATCAGCTCCCATAGGTTATCTCCTCTCCCCCTTTCTCATCAGTTCCCCCTTGTTCTGAACTCCCCCTTAGATTAAGTGGTTGGTCTGTTAACTCACTTGGAATGCAGCTTAGCCTCCTCCATCAGTTCTCTGAAGGCGGTCTTTTTCGCCTGCAGACGGTTCTTCTTCTCTTTCCGCTCCTCCTCTGCGCGCTCACGAACGTATTTGTCGAAAACCTAGAACACATGATATAAGTTTTTACCGCGACTTCGAATGGTAATGAAAAACTTAAAAGTCTATGTGTGCTTGCTAGAAAAATTTTGATATCGGCCAAATTAGTATAGTTTGTTGGTAGAATTTCACCGTTAAATGCTCGATGATGCATTTACACATCAGTCTTTTGTAAAACATAGTACCTTTCAAAGAAGTTACCTTGCAAGCCCAGTCTATACATCCATCACCTGTTTCCTCTCTTTAGAGTTGAGCCATCTAGCTATGACATATCTTAACATAGTACCTTTCAAAGAAGTTGCCTTGAAAAATCTATTCTATACATCCATCACACATCTATTTCCTCTCTTTAGAGCTAAGGAGCAGACATCTTAACATACCTTTCAAAGAAGTTACCTTTAACGTCCAGTCTATACATCCATCACACATTTATTTCCTTTCTTTAGAGTTGAAGAGCAGATATCTTAACATAGCACCTTTAACATCCAGTCTATACATCCATCCTTACCTGTTTCCTCTCCTTCGAGTTGAGGAGCAGATATCTGCTATCAAAGACGATCTTGTGCAGCTCCTTCTCCCAGGGGCTGAAGGCGGAGACGGAGCTCTCGTGCAGCAGCTGCAGGAAACGGCAGACGCGCTGCTCGAAGGGGACCACCGCGCGCTCGCGAGCCGCGCGCCGCTCCGCCTCCTCCGCCGCCTGCTTGCCCGCGTCTATCACGCTGCCCTTCTTACCTGCACCACCACCATCATCACATCACTATACATACACACTATCGGTTTATCTTAATACTAGCTGTTTCCGTGCGGCTTCATCCGCATGAAACTATAAAGACTTTATTGTTTATGTTGGTAAAATGTCGAAATCATTCAAAACGTCGACAACCTTGCTCCCTTAATGTTGGTAGATGTAGTTAATGGTCCCATTCCGACATGAACTTTTTTTCCAATTTATTTACCCCCAAGTTAAATAGTGTGTAAATTTATAGCCTAAAGCATGTCGTAAGTGTGAGGCATTTTATTAAAGAAAGATTTATTCAAGAATATGGTGTAATTGCTGACATCTTAGGCAACAAAGAAGTGTGTGTTTACGCTTTATTATAATAGTATAGACAAGTACCTACTAGTAATAATATGTCACTGACAAATAACGTTATTTATTGGTGAAAGAAATTTAAATAACTCGAAAACTACTGGACCGATTTCAAAAAATCTTTTACCATTAGAAATGTATTTTTTTAATAATAAAAATTCTTTATTGTATAATTAATATCAGGCTCCTTAACTAGAAAATTCTGTGCTTAAGGAGCCAATGCCTTTCCTTTCAAGTACATTTAACAACACAAAAAAAAACAAGTATCAAAGCCATATAAATTACAGAAAAAATTTAACATAGTGTTAATTAGTAATTTATCTATGTGACATTGGCTATTATTTTATTCTACGCGGACGCAGTCACGGGCGCAAGCTAGTATATATGTAACAGTACTCACCATCAGTCTTCGTTTTCTTAGCGGGCTCTAGGTCTGAATTATCGCTGTCGGAGGCGGAGCGCTTCAGCTCGCCGTTGCCTGTCGCTGCTGCAGCAGCGCCGCCCGCTGCGGCTCCGGCTCCGGCAGCAACAGCTGCTGCGGCAGCGCCCACACCACCTGCTCTACGCTGTTATACGAAATATCGGTTAAAGGTAAATTATGTGTACTCGCAAAGAGATTAAAAATACAGAGAATAGGCATAGACACTATTTTTAAAACATTTTTCACATAATCTATTTAATATTAAAGATTCTGAACGCCCCTTTTTTTTTATATTATAAGGTGGCAAACGAGCAAGCGGCCAACTGAATCCACCGAATTGTAAAGCGACCTCTGCCCATAGACATCCGCAATTGCAGCGTTGCCTAGAGGATATTCACCCTTTCATCTTTACCTTATAAAAAAGGGTGGGAAAGAAAGGGGACTAAAGTTGGACCTCCGGCAGTACACTCTGATGAGTAAGACAAACATCCATCTATCCATCCACCCATCTAAACTATCGCATTTACAATATTAGTATGAAGTATATCTTTGAAAATTCATTATTTTCTTTAGCTGAAAACCATATTATTTCTAATAACTCCGCCAATATCGTATATAATGTTGATGATATCGTGTTTCGATGTTTATAATGTGTACAAAGTGAGGTGCTACAGCTAGTTTGTGTACTGCATACCTGCAGATCCACCGGCGGCTGGCTCACCGCCTTGTCGACATCAGCTCGGCCCACCAGCTGCGGCGGACGCTCCCACACCGAGGAGTTCGCTGTCGGGTTGTAGAAGAACACGCGTCCATCCCCTGTCCACACCACGCACCTGTACAGGGGACGATATTGACATTATGAGGAAAAATCTATCTTCATCTATACTAATATTAAAAAGAGGAAAGATTTGTATTTTTATATGTATTGAAATAACTCAAAATCTACTAGGCCGATTTAAAAAATTCTTTCACCGTTAGAAGGGTAATTTATCTGTGAGTAACATAGGGTATATTTTTTAATTTAACGCGGGCGAAGTCGCGAGCAACAGCTAGTAATATAAAAAGTTTAAATGGGTTAGTGTAGCATAAACTTCTGTACGGATTTTGATTTTTTTTAATAACATAAGGTGGCAAACAAGCAACAAGCCTCCTGAATTTGTCAAAATGGCGAAGCAACCGCTGTCTACAGACACACATTTGCAGATGCGTTGCCTACCCTTATTCGACAGAGAAGACGCACATAAAGAGGACATTTCCCCTTCCTATGCGTCTCCACCGTCAAATCCACTTCCCATACCCACCCTCTCCTTATAAGAAAAGGGTGGTAAAGAGAAGGACTTAAATTAGGTCTCAGGCAACACTTATCAGACGAGACACGGAATTGCTTCCATTTTACCTTTCGAATGGTGAAGGAATGTTTCATAATCAGCAAAGTAGTTTTTTCATGAATAAACTACATACAAAAAAAACAAAACCGACTTCCAAACAAAATACACCAAAAACAAAATATTCTCAAAAAAACAGTACACTAAAAAGTAACGAAATAATTCCTTGAAAATAGTAAACCTACCTTATTGTAAGTGTTATGTCTATATTGTACAATTATTACTTTGATGTCGGTGTCAGCCAAGGTACGCAGTGATATTTCTACGTAAGGCTTTCTACATTTGTACCATAACAATTGACAATTGAAAGTATAGTAACAATTAAGTAATGAATCTACATTGACTGACACCGACTTCAAAGTAATAATAATTGTACAATATAGACATAGCAGTTACAATAAGGTAGTATAGATAAAATAAAGAATTTAGCTTCAATTGTGTTTATCATTATTTACATACTAGCTATCGCTCCCGACTGCGTCCGCGAGGAAAAAATTATCCTATGTGTTTTAGATTATTCTCTACATTTATGCTTTTCAAGATTCCTTCAGTTTAGGCTACAAACTAACATACATCTAAACTTTCACATTATTAAGACTTTTCACAATAAAACTAACCAAGGCGTGCCAGATATCGGAGTACTCGATATCGGTCTACTCCTGTCCTGCTTCGCTTTCTCCTTCTCCGCTTTCTCCTTGTCCGCCTTCTCTCTCTCCGCGCGCTCCTTCTCCACTCTCTCCTTCTCCGCTCTCTCCTTCTCCGCCTGCTCTCTCTCCCTCTCCTGCTCCTGCTCCGCCACTTTCCTCGCATCTTCAGACGCCGCTGCAGCTTCTGCGTGCGCGTCCACATCTATCACTGGAACAGAAAACTCCCTATAACGAACGACTCCGTATAACGAACGACTCCATATAACGAACAACTCCCTTTAAATTTCCGCATTTAATGTATTTCACTTACCTTCCATCTTATCGTCAATTTTCTTCTCTGACAGAGCTTTCTCCTTTATTATCTTTGCTTGTAGCTCTGTAAAAAAGATAAAATAATTTAAAATACTTCTTTTAAACAATTAATATGATAGGGAATATGCATGTTTTTTTTAAAAAAAGATTCTACTTGTTAAAAATAACCAGATAAAAAATTGACTCGAAAATATTCAACCATTGAGATAAAATTAAAATAAAGTTACAATCATTTTCGTGTGACTGAAACGCGACCGGTGTTGGCATGAGACACGTGATGTCAATCGTCATATTTCATTCATCACATTCGCTCAGGTGTCACTTCGTTGTAAAAAAAACAACAAAGTATCTCGAAAATCGAAAATCAAAGGTAATCTACAGGTCCCAGGACGGTACAGGTCCTGGGACCTGTAGATTACAAGTAAAATGCTTAAACCACTGAACTGCCGACGCTCTTTAAAGGTTCTTATGACTTTACAATTAAGGGGAACTAGCTTTTAATTGATGAAGGCTATCAGTTAAGTAAGGTGGGACTGGCCGTCAATTAGGGCGGACTAGCCGTTAATTAAGGAGAGCTAGCCGTTAATAAGGGGACTAGCCGCTAATTAAGAGGGGTTAGCCGCTAATTAAGAGGACTAGCCTTTATGGGGGCTAGGCGTTAATTACGGGGTTTAGTCTTTAAGGGGGCTAGCCGTTAATTATGGGGTTTAGTCTTTAAGGGGGCTAGCCGTTCATTAAGGGGGAAGCTAGCCACTGATGGAGGAGCTACCCGCTGATTTAGAGGAGGTAGTCAATGGTAGTCAATCTGTCAAAGGGGGGAGTCTTTACTTTAAGGGGGTAGATAGATCAAGGGAAGAGAAACTTGTGGAAAATTTAAAAAATATCAAATAAAACTTTTTATACTGAATTGAATGGTTTAAAATATTCCCTTACCTTCTAATTCCTTCATAGGTTTTGGTTTCTCCCATACTGATTCCTTTTTGGTGTCGTTGTAGTAATACGGTTTGCCGTCGGGAGCGCTGTGCGTCGTCCACTCCGCCGCTGCCACCACCAGCTCCGGTGGTATCACCTGCCACCATCAGATAACTATACATATACTAGCTGTTGCTCATGACTTCTCCCACGTTAAATATATACAGACGGCATTTAGTTTTTTCTTGAAAATGTTAGTAATACAGCTATTTAAGGGTCTGATATATGTTTTTTTGTATCTTTTCATCAGTTTCAAAAGAATTAATATAATAAAATAAACACACTTCTTTGTGGCTTAATCCTTAACTTGGCAGGATTTTGTTTTTTCGAATATCAAAATAATATTCATAGCACTTAACCTTGATGAACCAAGGTGTTTAGAAAAAAAAATTGATGTATCTCTACAGATACACTAACAAGAAACGGTTTAAGATGTCAGCAATTGCAGCATATTTTCGAATAACTCTTTTCTTAATAAAAAGCCCTACACTTACGTCACGCTTAGGCTATATATTTTCACGCCATTAAACTTAGGGGGTCAATATTTTGGAGAAAAACCCTAATGTGGGAAAGAGACCATAAGTTGCTGCCAACATCAAGAAAGGAAGATTGCTAAGGTTTGTCATGTCATGTCATTTTGACATTTGCTATTGATAATGTAACAGCTAGTCGTAATGTATTTCTTTGTGTAAACATTGAATGGTAATAAAGTATTGGGGAAGGAATTGGCATATGACACAGGGCAACTACAGAAGCCACTTCCATGAAATATACAAAAGAGACAATAAATTATTATTTAAAAAAATAACTAACAGTTTCCTCTTTCTTGGGCGAAGGTAGATTATCCACGTTGATTGGCTCCATTTTGCTGCCAGGTCCTGTCAACGGCATCTGAGTTGTTGCTCCTGAAAAACAGTAGAACCTTGATAAGTTAAAGTCCAAGGGAAACACAAAATATATTAAGTTATAGAGGTTTTAAGTTATCAAGGGTCTATAGGGATAGGTTAATACAGAGATATGTACCCTTTTTCCTATTTTTACTTGCGTCAGAATGATTTCTAGATATTAAAATTTAAATAATCATAATTAATTATTTATATTGCACATTGCAGGTTCAGTCTTTAACAGTGGTAGTGCCCGCTTTAACATGCTAGCACTGCAGGGCTCGCCCCCAGTACCACGACCACAGACAGGTGTGAAATGGAAGCAATTCCGTGTTTCGTCTGATGAGTGTGCTGGAGGCCTAATTTAAGTCCCTTTCCCGTTACCATCCCTTTCTTATAGAAGAATATGGGGAGAAGAAGTGGATTTGACGGTGAAGAGGCATAGGAAGGGGAAGTATCCTCTTTATGTGCGTCTCCGTCAATGAAGGGTAGGCAATGCTGCAATAGCGGATGTCTATGGGCAGCGGTCGCTTCGCTATTTTGGTGGATTCAGGTGGCCGCTTGCTCGTTTGCCACCTTATGTTATAAAAAAAATAATCTGTGGTTTTCTTTCGTTTTAAACAATTTACAGTTTCTAAATAGATTTGATTTTCAATGAGAAATAGAGAGAATA
>NW_013525202.1:326672-327324 GCF_000836215.1 Papilio polytes
GTGGTTTTCTTTCGTTTTAAACAATTCACAGTTTCTAAATAGATTTGATTTTCAGTGAGAAATAGAGAGAATACATTATCTTTTATGTTGTTACATTTCTCTATATAATAAGCAATAAATACTGAAACATTTTGTTTTGTTTTGTTCAAAATGACTGACAAACAATTTTATGTTATAGAGATTGTGGAAACATTTCTTTAAGTTACTGAAGACAATACAGAGAACACTTCAAGTTTAAGAAGTTGTGTATTCTAAGTTGTAGAGGTTTTGGGCTCTGATGGGAAGTTATAGAGGTTTTTAAGTTACCGAGGTTTGAGTTATTGAGGTTCTACTATACATCATTCAGGGACATTAAGAACCCATAAGTAATGTTAAAATAATTTAAATTTTGAATAACCCAATAGTTTTTGAGTTATTTCAATACAAAAATAGAAATGTTTCCTCTTTATAATATTGATATAGATAATTTATTTAATTAGGAGGAGGTATCTATCGAGGTGGCTTAGTGTTTTAATCACTTGACTTGTAATCTACAGGTCTTCGGTTCGAATCCTGTACAGATGTGATTTTTGATTTGTCGAATTTTCATATGTACATAATTTACCCAACATTACGGTGAAGGAAAACATCGTGATGCATATCGGTGAAGAAA
>NW_013525202.1:328354-329502 GCF_000836215.1 Papilio polytes
GTCATTTGCGGCATATCGCCCGGCGGCATATCCTTATCTCCCATTTGTATTTGATTGTCTTGATTATCATTGTTACCTGGAAAATACATAGAAATAGGTAAAAACCTAATAAACTGGTTTGTATTACCCACTAGTTATAGCAAGCACTATTCACAAGGAATTAAAATATAGGCTATATCTATACTATTATAATAAAGCGTAAACACACACTTCTTTGTTGCCTAAGATGTCAGCAATTGCAGCATATTTTTGAATAATCCCTTTTTTAATAAAAAGCCCTAAACTTACGTCACGCTTTAGACTATATATTTTCTCACCATTAAACTTAGGGGTAAATATTTTGGATAAAAACCCTAATGTGGGAAAGAGATCATAAGTTGCTGCCAACATCAAGGAAGCAAGGTTGCTATGGTTAGTCATGTCATTTTGACATTTGCAAATAATTTGACAAATGTAAACAATAAAATAAAATTTTCATAATTTCATGCGGATGAAGCCGCACGGCAACAGCTAGTTACTGTAATAAAGATTTTGACTTATTTCAATACATACAAAAATGTATTTCATCTTTATATTAACACTAGCTGTTCGTTATTGTACAGCTTTATCTCAGTGAAATTATAAAAAGTGTATTTTATTGTCTACATTTGTCTTCTCAATTGTGAGCTTCAAAATTACCGTTATAATAACCTTGCTTCTCTAATGTTGGCAACTTGTAGTATATGGTCCCTTTCCAATTTATTTACCCCCTAAGTTTAAAACGTAAAAATATAAATAAGATTTATTCAAAAACCAGCTGTTCCCATTCGACGTCATCCGCATAAAATTATAAAAATCTCATTTTATTGTTCGCATTGTCAAATTATCAATTGCCAATGTCAAAATGACATGACTTAATGTCAAACCTTGGCAACATTGGTTCCTTGAGGTTGGCAACAACTTATGGTCTATTTCCCACATTAGGGTCTTTATCCAAAATATTTACCTCTAAGATTAACAGCGTGATAATATAGCCTAAAGCATGTAAGTGTAGGGTTTTTTATTGAAGAAAGAATTATTCAAAAATATGTTGTAATTTCTGACATCTTAGGCCACAAAGTAGTGTGTGTTTACGCTTTTTTTTTTTTTTTTAAATAACTTTATTAATT
>NW_013525202.1:332169-336939 GCF_000836215.1 Papilio polytes
CTGCGCATCGGTGGTCCTCCTGGTCCGAAACCACGACCGCGGAACCTCATTGGTGGTGGAGGGCCATTCATCCAGGCCGGTGGATGCCCACGACCACGACCTCTGCCGACACAAAAGTAAAATTATACATAAACCTTTTCTTCATTAAATATGTGAAATTTAATTACATAAGTACAATATACAACAAATAGTTAACACAACATAGATAAAAAAAAAATAAAAAAAAACATAGACAAATAGAGTACCTCCTTCTTTTGGGAAGTCGGTCAATAATAAAAGCAGAGACTAAAGTAATTATTGCAGATTTGCAAAACAAAATTCGGTACTTACATCCATAGAACAAAAACAGACAAAAAACCCAAAGAAAAAAAAGTGATCGCATAAACATTACAATTTTCAGTAACTAACATTATAAATACAAAAGTTACGATAGATGGGTAGATGTTTGTTAGTGTTTGTAGCTTAAACGGCTGAACATATCTTGATGGTATTTGGCATAGATGTAGAACATAATTTAAAAGAATAGATAGCCTACTCCCTTTTGTTTTTTTCAATTCAAAGATAGTATATAGAACTGTGCAGTGCCAATATAAACATTGTATGGTTAATGACACCGAGCTATGTCAACACAATTATATCAAACTGTATTTTGTTGAAATAAATAAATAACATTAACCATTATCTCATATTTAAAAAAATGTACTGAACTACTTTAGGGAAAAATCGTTAGATATTATTTTAGTGTGTTGGTAACATATTTTTTTGCAAATATAATGTTCGTAAGATACGGGTTTCTTACCATGATTGAATTGTTTTACCTCCCGATATTTCGGCACAGTTGCATGCACCATGTTCACGGGTCAACAATTCAATCGTGGTAAGAAACCCATATGTTACAAACATTATATTTGTAAAAACCAGGACAGTTTAAAGTTATATATTTTTTTTGCTACAAAAACACTATCAAATTATATTATTAAGGATAAGAAAAGAAAGTTTAATTTATCAAAACTTGATTTTCTTATAAAAAACCATTGGTACTTGACTTGAATTAACACAATATATTTCGCAATGCTTTTAAAAACATCCAAAGTATAAGTACATACAGTAGAACCTCGATAACTCAAACCTTGGTTACTTAAAAAAATAATATGTTCCCTTCCCATCAGAACTCACCTCGACAACATAGACCTTTGATAACTTAAAACCTCTATAACTTAAAATATTTTGTGTTTCCCTTGGACTTTAACTTATCAAGGTTCTACTGTAAATAAAAATATTCTGTCATACATATTTCTGATATAAGGTTTATTTTCGAAATTCAGTGGATCTTTAGGGTGTAGAAAACAAAGAATGTCTAGTACGCAAATTGTCTCATGAAAGTTAAGAGAAAATACTCATATCTTTTTAATATTCAACTGACCATCTGATAGTGCTAAAACACAAAATGGCTGTTCATCACCAGCTCACTATACGTCCCCACCGAGGGGCTCGGACCCTACCCTAAGTTATGATGACTAGGCCATAGTCAACCACACTGGCCAAGTGCGGGTTGATTGACTTCACACATATCTTTGAATTTCTTCACCAATATGTGCAGGCATCACGATGTTTTCCTTCATCATAAGAACGTCGAGTAAATTATGTACATATGAAAATTCGAAAATCACATTGGTACGGCGGGATTCGAACCCAAGACCTGTAGATTACAAGTCAAGTGTTTAAACCACTGAGCCACCGACGCTCCAATAATTGAATATGTGGAGGAAAACATGATGATGCAACCTGCACAAATCAACAAGGAAATTCAAAGATATGTGTGGAGTCAATTCACCCGCAGCAGGCCAGTGTGGTTGACTATGGCCTAGTCATTAACTTGTGGTAGGCTCCTCATTAGTGGGGATGTATTGTGAGCTGGTGATGATGATGATGATGATGATTTGAATATGTACTGTCTTAAGTGATAAAACCCTGGTTAAACTCCGTTCATTAATATTTTGATGTCTTAAAGATTGTTAACAGCACTTATGTGGTACTATCATCTCACAACTTTGCCTGTGGAATTAAAAAATATAGCCTATGTTACTCACTGATAACATAGCTTTTCAATGGTGAAATAATTTTTGGAATCGGCCCAATTTTTGTGTGATTTCAATACATACAAAAATACAAATCTTTCCTCTTTGTAATATATTTAAAATTTGTTTCAGAATTAGTTGTGTAACTAAAATATGGTTTATTATGTTGGTAACACACAATTTTTGTCTGATATAGGTTAACTATCAAAATACGAGTTTGCAATGCTAAAAACAGTAAAGTGGCATTTGCTATGTTGCAAGACGATAACTAAGAAACATTGGTTTATTTTAGGTAAATATTTATGTAACTCGTTGCTGGATTGTCGAAGGACACATAAACAGAAATAACCTTGTTTGTAATGCTAACGAATTTGTAAAAATGTTTTGTAATTTTTGAACAGAAATTAATCAACAATTTTATGTAATTTTCGTATAACTTCATCAAGTTTGGATAATATATATGGCTAATCATTCAAATAAGATGGTTTTCTAGTTGTATTTTTACTATAAAAGCTTCATGGACGTAAGAAAAGATTACCGCGTAATTTAGCTACACATATTTACAGCTCTGATTACACAGTTGGGTAAAGTCATGATAGATGTGTACCTGAATTGAGTTTCTCTTCCTCGACCTGCTCTGAAACTGTTCGTCCCGTCATCTTCTTCATAACTCTCATCATATCCAAGAACTTCGGCAATTTCTTTCGCCGCTTCAAGATTGTCAATTACATCCGAATGGGTTAGGTCGTTACCCGTTTCCTGTGTTTCCATATATTCTTCGTCCATCTTGTTAAATTTAATTAAAATTCACTATACACTTATGTCCTCATGCCGAAGCAATTTATTTTTGGCTAACAAGCACACTATAAAACACAATGGCGGAAAAACATACCTCGCCTCAAAATGGCCGCCGTAGGCTTGCCTTAGTGATGGACCTTCAAAACCCATAGATAAAACATATTCATACTGAGACGAATCGATACTTAAACTGAATCGGTAAAACGGATTTCGTTCGGATATCCGTTCTATCCTTCTCTGGCGATGGTGACTATGTTAAAATATGAATTAAGGACAAAAATTATAAAAGATCTTGTTTTTTGTTGTGGCCTCAGCTGATTATTGGTTCAGACGGATCTTAAAGTATAAGTGTTATCATTAATGTATTTCTTAAAAACAATACAAAAACATAATTCTAAATCAGACATTCTTAAACAAAAGTCTAGTAAAGTTTATGAAGCAAACCTAGCTTATTCCTTAAATCTGAAATTAAAACAAAGTTTTTTTACAGAGAAAAGAAGATAAAATGCATAAGTGTTTGTTATTTGTTCTTGAACTAGAATACGATAGTCATGCATGGTCACCGTAATTCTTCACCAACAAATTATGTTTAAAACTTGTAAAAACATAACCCACAATCAGCATAATACTCGCTTTGGCAAGCCTCCACTGCATAAATACTTCTCATTTTAACTAAAATTCCACAAAAATATCACGAAATCAAAAAAGCCTCCGGCGTTAACATTTGAGTCGGGATTTCATATGGCGTTGTCAGTTCAGGTGTCCGAATTTCAAACAATTAAAAAAGAAAACCTGTACCGCAATCGGATATTTTATGCGTTAATTAAGTTTTACATATAGCAACAAATAGTATTGCTTTAACATGTCGGTAATAAATAATTATTAATATTTAGAAACATTTTGAAAGTAAACATTTTTACTGCATTACATTACAATTGCATATTTTTCTACAAACAAATTGATATCTGGCAACTCTAGGTCATTGTTAGAAAGGGACACATCGGACACTTATAGCCCTCTCACTCGGGTTCAATTTTATTTTGCGTGCAGTAAGACTCTTACGCTCTTAGCATAAGGTTTTATTTTCTTTATTTTATGAGATGTACAGATAGAACACACTCCCGTTGTACGTAGTACTAATTACATCCATGTTTGTTGTTTTAAATAAAGTTACCGATTTTGCTTCGTTCCGATTTAATTATGATACAGACAGTTTATGTCTTAATACTTCCAAACCGCACCACTTCCATCCGTTACTTTAGCGCCAAAATGGCGAAAATAAAATATGTCTAAAATATCACTACTTATAGCCTGTCCAGGTCAGCAACACTTATCCTATCTTTCCCCTCAAGGTACATCCGTAACTTTTGTTGTTACCGTAGTTTGGTTCTCAATTTGCCAGTACAGTTGGATGAGCGTAGGCCGGGCTTGTAAAGACTCACTGGCTATAAAACGTTGAATACGAATACAGTTATCGAGCGCTAGTGTCCAACTGTACCAAATTTAAACCAGACACGTGTAACTTTTTGATCTAGTTTTGTTTTAGTTGCATTTTGGTTTCGTTTTATGCTCATTCTGCTTATGTCTGTAATTGACTGAACATAATTTCTCATATTCAGAAACAGAAATACTTTACCTTACTAATATTATAAATGCGAAAGTTTAGATAGATGGATGTTAGAGTTTGTAGCCTAAACGACTGAACGGATCTCGATGAAATTTGGCATAGATGTAGAGGATAGTCAAGAACACATAGGCTACTCACTTTTTTAATACCACGCTGACGGAGTCGCGGGCGAAAGCTAGTTAATTTATACTTACTCAGTTTGAAGTTTGTTGCCCGTGGATGAGTACTGCAGATTAGAGTATTTTATATTGAACATTGCTTTAACTT
>NW_013525202.1:341168-344281 GCF_000836215.1 Papilio polytes
ACAATTCAAAATATGAAAAAACTGATTTTATACCACAGAAAAAAACCCTTTAGGCGTCATGGTATCTCGGAAGTAATGGAAAGTTAAAAATTTTGCTCTAAACGTCAAAAATTACACATTTACGAAAAAAACAAAATTACATACAAATCACTACTCTATAATTACAACGCTGATTACCCGTGTTCTATACGCAAATTGTAATAAAGCTAAAAATATCAAAAAAATCATTCCCTTCGCTAAAATCTTCTTATATAGCCTACAATATAAAGAATCGTAACAAAGTACTTACAGGCTGATAGGACGTGTTTGTCTTTGACCAGAGCATAATTCCTTTTAGTGATATTTTGTAGTAGGGTCAGATGTTTTGGTGAGACAGCTTTTTTTAAAACCAGTGCCATGATTAAAAATTTGGTTAGCTTCTATAGACAGATATATTTTAAACTTGTAAATTTGGACAAATATGAACTATTAATTTCCGATCATTGTTGGTTTACTACTGCCAATTCTGAACAAAAGATATTGGAGATATTTTCAAATTTTGAATTCCTCTATTCTTCATAAATGCTGCGGTGTAAAGAAGTTCCTTTGTTTCAAAAAGTTTTTATTGAACGAACCTCTGTCGTTTGAATTAATAAGGCCATTCGTAGACTAGCTAACGTTTATCAAAATCCGACGATTTGAGTCGCTAAGCAACTTCCGCAATACGTCGCAGACATATGTCGGTCACCGGCTCTGTCCGCACGTGGAAACTGATGAGAATAAAAAGTCTCATCCGTCTCACCTTTTGCGACAAGGGGCGGTTGGAATTTATTTAATTTCATAAATAAAATAAAATAATGTTTAATCCTTGTCAACACTGACACACACATAACGGTTGTTAACATTTGTCACTTTATTGGTTATAGTGGGACAAAAAATTTTTTAGTTTTTTATTCCCACATGGGGACAGAGTTGGCTGACGGTTGGGAATAATCCCTCGCCACCTATGTCAAGATTCTCATACAAGTCGCTGCGAATTAAAAAATGGGGAAGCAAATTTATACATTTATATTTCATAAATACGCGTCAGTTTTTTTTTTCTTCTACGACATCGGTCACCCACTGGCTGTGTCGATGCAAACCGGTTTTTCGCAGTATCGCCGCGTTATTCGGCCTGTTACGCAAACAGATACCGTGCTCTTATCTAGAAGATTTTACATTTTTCGCCAGATCTCATCTGTCGACAATTCATCATTGTGTTTACGGAGCGAGTGCTACGCGATAGTAGCGCCACAAATATCAAAGTATCGAAGATATTTTGTGTACGAAGGGCCTTTTGTTCATGAGTTTTACTAGAAAATATAATTGACCTATAGTAATTTAGTAAAGAAATCTTCATGACAGTATATCTTGTACTTCTTTTTTTTTCAGCTTTACCTACTTTAATGGCATAGTAATTGAATAATTTGAGCTTATACGATCTAAGTCAGGCCTGCGCTACTCTCCAATTAGCTAAATATAAACTATTAGCTGTTCCCGTGCTTCATTCGCATGAAATTATGAAAATCTTTTTATTGGTTACATTTGTCAAATTCATTTACAAATGTCAAAATGACATGACATGATGACAAAGCATGGCAATTTTGGCCTTGATGTTGGCAGCAACTTATGGTCTCTTTCCCACATTAGGGTTTTTATCCAAAATATTTATCTCCTACGTTTAATGGCGTGGAAATATATAGCCTAAAGCGTGACGTAAGTGTAGGGCCTTTTATTAAAAAAAGAATTATTCAAAAACATACTGTAATTGCTATCATCTTAGGCAACAAAAAAGTGTGTGTTTACGCTTTATTATAATAGTAGTAGTAGTATAGATAATATAGTTAATCTTCTTAATCTTTGTATGTATTCGATTCACGTAAAAACTACTGGGCCGATTTCAAAAATTCCTTCTCCATGAGAAAGGTAATTTATCTGAGAGTAATATAGGCGAAGTAGCAATAAACAATATAGATAGTGAGGAATTTTCTTATCTGACTTCTTACTAATATATTAAATGCGTTAAGATAGATGTTTGTTAGAGTTTGTAGCCTAAACTGCTGAACGGATATGCATTAAATTTAGCATAGGCTACGTTGATACTGGAAATAGTTACGGTTCTCCTGGGATACATAGGTTTTGTTTTTTCATGTTTACTCAATATTTTTACAACGGTTCAATATTGTTATATTAAAAATTGGTACAGATATAAAACCAAAACTGGACACATGAGGTACGATTCATCTCTGAATAATGTCAGGTTCCCGTGGGATATATAGTCTTTGGTGTATTTTTTAATATGCGCGAACGAAGTCATGGGCGAAAGCTACTTAGAAATAAAATGACCAATATATTCTTATGTTTTATTTACAATATTAAAATATAACATATCAAAAGACAACAAACCATCACCACTAAATTCAATACAAACGTATAGCTACCTCTTTTTATTGAAACAGCGTAAGACGAATGAATTACCTTCAACGTGAAATTGAAATATATATTTTTTAACATCAAAACGATTCTCATTTCACTTTACTATTTTTATTTGAATTTACTTAGAACTAGCATATGACGATTTTTTCTCTAGTTCCAATGAGATTATTATAATAAATTTATTTGGTTTGAAATAAATTAAAATCGATATAAACTGATCTGTGCATAATTTAGAACAATAATGGCCTGTCCCACTCCTGGCTGATAGAGGCTCAGATAGCTTATGACGTCACTGTCAGATAAGGGAACAAAGTCCGATATTTCCATCACATATTTACACGCTAGATTGTTATCGGACAATCTACAATGTGGTGGGATAGATCATTAATTTTTTTAATCTATCATCGCCACAACACTAACATAGCGTTGTCTATGGTTCCACTATTTTCTTATGAAATGCGCGGTTTACACTTAGCCAGTACAGTTGGGTAGCGACTAACTTTCAATAAACTGGCATTGTGACAACTAACTGGCGGTAAAATTAGCATGATATTGGCATATTATGAGGAGGGATGAATCGTTAACGAGATTGACGTTAGTTATGAGTACTAGACGTAGAAAGAGGTGGATTGTAAAAGGTGACATCAAGAAGGGATGAC
>NW_013525202.1:344924-353343 GCF_000836215.1 Papilio polytes
GCGCTGCAATTGCGGATGTTTATGTGCAGCGGTCGCTTTCCATTTCGGTGGATTCAGGCCGCTTGCTCGTTTGCCACCTTATATTATAAAATCGTCGTTAAATAGCAACATTATCAGCGAATAACTTGGACTGTGTTTAATTTACTTGTTAATTTTAAACAGAAAAAGTCGAGAGCTAGTTAATGTTAAATAACTTCAACTCCAAAGTTTCTAATTTTTTTATCAAGATGTATTTCAACTTACGCTGTGGATATTGTTGATAAGGATATCCTTGTTGCGGATATCCTTGCTGAGGATATGCTTGTGGGTATCCTTGCGGCGGATACCCTGGCGGTGGATACCCAGGCTGGAATTCCTGCTGTACATTAGGTGGGTATGCTTGATGCTGGTATGCTTGTGGTCGATATCCTTGCTGGTAACCTGCTTGTCCTTGAGAGACGGTATCTTGCTGAGGGTACTGAGTTGCCACGTTTTGGCGATTGTCCTGTAAATACACACACAGAATAGGAATAGCTAAGATGCTGTACTAATTTTTTTTGCATTTTTTACCTTGTACATCGATTAATTTTTAGGGAGAGAGAATAGAAAAATGTAGAATAGTATGAAATCATTTCGAATAATCTTACTAACTAATATTATAAATTCGAAAATTTGGATAAACGGAATGTTTGGTAGAGTTTATAGCTAAACGGGTGAACGGATCTCGATAAAATTTGGTATAGATGTAGAGGATAGTCTGGAAGGACATATAGGCTACTTATTTAGTTATTTTTCAATTCTGCGTAAACGGAATCGCTGGTGAAAGCTAGTACAATATAGTGGCTAGTACAATACATCGGCTGTTGGCTTATGGTCACGTCAGATATAACATACTTGAAAAAAAGATGGGAACTCTCTTTTCTTAGTCCTCATTCTGCCAGTACCATTTAAAATGTGGCAATTTTTTTATTATAATTACTTAAGACTAGACACCATTTAAGTAAACTAAGTGAAGACGCGGTCAAAAGATGGTACACGATAGCTGAAGTACCAATTAACCCTGCTCTTGAAGGCTACATTAGAACTGGACGGGTATACTGACGGCATCTTACTAAATTCACTTTTACGGATATCAAAATACATACTTTTACATTATTTATTCTAGTTATGAACTATACCGTATATCCTGGTACGAAAGGTGTAGTGGGATTTTGATATGGAAAGCTCTCGATCTGACCTCGGTCTGGCCCGGAGTACGGACCTAGAATTACGAAGACAACCAGCTCATTATAAGTCCCCACTTGGGGGGAGCCTACACTAAGTTAATGACTATGATGTATCAAGCACGCTGTACTGTGGGTTATTTTTTTAATATTATAAGAAGGCAAAAGAGCGTACGACCACGAATTCGCCGAGAAAAAGAAGCGATCATTGCCCGTATACAGATGCGTTGTCTACCCTTAATCAACGAAAGGGAGACGCACATAAAGGATATCTCCCCTTCCTATGCGTCTCCGTAGTAAAATCTGTATCTGATTCTCTAAATGTTAATAAGAAATAAAAACTATCTTAAAATATATAATTCATTAAATAATATAATATTTTATTACGATCAGATCTTTTTTTACAACACAATTTTTTAATTTAAAACCGGTTAATGTCACATCACTAGTTGAACCGGTACACTTGTTAATATATTGCCAGTATTATCTGTGTCTATGGATTGATAGATGTCATTTTAAAAGTTGTAAAAAAAATTACCGTAGTCGGTATATACCTTGAGGTTGATTTCCAAATTGGGGTCCACTAAAAGGACCACCCGTGAATGGTCCTACTCTTCCTGGCTGTAACGTATTATATTAAATTTTTATGTATGTTGCCAGTAAAAGGTTTACTCATTTTCGCGCTATAGAAATTCTGTTGCAATCTTCGATTTCGGTCTGTTATATTGTAGAATCACTAGATGGCGCTATCACTAATTTGGGTTAATTTCTGCTTTTCCTTAATAGAAGAATTCAACGAATGCAGAAGAATGTATAACCTCCTTCTTAAGGGAAGTCAGTTAAAAATAAAAATTTCCCTTTGGTTTTAGAAGGATTTTAAAGGTTTCCTATACATACTGAAGTTTCATTTTGTAATTTTTCAAATAATGTACTTACTTGTCCGTTACCCATTACATTTGTATATATTTTATTTTAAAAATTATACGTTATTTATTCGAAATCGTCTACATGTCTTGAATTTTATAATGTACATAAGAATTTAAATATAAAATTATAAGATAAAAATCTAAATAAACAACAATTTGGCGTTGATAGAATACGTTCAGAAATTGATGCATGTCAAAAATCACAGATTAAATAACATCAAGAAATAAATGAATAATTCTAAGAAACGGGGATAAGGAAATATTATGGACTTTTTTAATGACTAGCTGTTGCTAGCGACTTTACCCTCGTTTAAATAAAAAAAATAGTAAAAACACAGCCCATATTACTCAGTGATAACATAGTTTCAAAATGGTGCAAGAATTTTTGAAATCAGTCCATTAGTTTTTGAGTTGTTTCAATACATACATAAATACCACAACCCACTTTGTTGTATGGATTACTTATGTTTACCCGGAATTCCACTACAGTCACATTTGTAAATATCATACTAATATTATAAAAGCAAGTTTAGATGTTTGTTAGAGTTCGTAGTCGAAACGGCTGAACGGGTTTCGTTGAAATTTGGTATAGATGTAGACGATAGTCTGGAAGAACACATAGGCTACACACTTTCGTTTTTTTATTCCATGTGGACAGAATCGCAGGCGAAAACTAGTCCTAGATAAATGTTAAAAATACCATCTCGTTTCACCAAATGGTGCGCTTTATCTTTTTGCGCCATCTGTTAATCGATATTGACAAAATCTTTTAGCGCCATTTATTATTCGAAGTTGGAAAAACCTTTTAGCGCCATCTATTATTCGATATTGATAAACCAAACATTCTGTTTTTAGAGCATATAAAATGTCTTTGAAGTGGAATAAACGAGACAACGTTATGTGACACTAGCTTTCGCCCGCGAGCCCGTCTGTGTGGCATTAAAAAATCAAAAGCAAGTAACCTATGTGTTCTTTCTTTCCTCTACGTCTATGAAAAATTTCATCGAGATCCGTTCAACACTTTACGCTACTCTAACAAACATCTATTTGCATTTATAAAATAAGGATAGAAATAATATTCAAAAAGGTTATTGTAATCTACAATTAAATAATTTACACCAATCAATAACAATTTTAAATGTAAAACAACGTAATATTGTATTTAAAACTATTGAAAAAGTATCTCAAATTGACGTATTCAAGAACTAGTTTTCATACAGTATAGTCTTTTAATCTCTTTGAGGTTAAAGTTCGACCTTTGCATTACAAACAAAATGGATGCCTTACATTCTTTGTTCTGTATATCTATTTAAAAGTTTATTTCAAAGTGTTCTTTAATATGTTAAAATTAACTTTCTTATTATTGTTTATTGGTAAGTGATTTATTTTATTGAATAAGATGTTATTACGGTAATTTTGAGGTTATATTTAGTGATTGAAAAATAAATATGCTTTTGTTGATGGATGGATGTATCGTGTGTTTTAATTTGAAACATTTAAATATGATTTTGCAGGTATATTTTTAATCGAAATAAAAGCGTCTGTTCTTTATAAAGACAACATCAGGTAAATAAAACTATCAAATGACATTCTTATTTTTATAATTTGTCTAAATAAGATAGATTAGTTTGATAAATGACGCATATAGAATTCAATTCGTATGAGGGCAAATGCCGTACTCAAGAGACAGGTATCGTAGTGACGAAACAAACACGCAGCGAACTATTATGAACTATCGATATTCGGTTTAAATATTTATCGAACTCAACTAAAATTATTGTTTTCTTATTAACTAATTTAGAGGACAATTCTAGTATTGATTATAGTGTAGAGAATTTAGCGATGACAGAAATAATAGCAAAATCCAATTCGATTACGTACGGCTGTAGTTGTAATAAACATTTATTTACTCTTATTATTTGTAATGGTTCTGCAGGTCATTATTAATTTGAGAAAACAGTGTTTTTTTTTAATTCATAAGTTATAAATATGAATCTATCGATTTCTATCTATCGATAACTTCTATAAGAATAAAAATCGATAAGATTCATGACTGTTTTTACACAACCCATCCCTACTGAATCGAAAGTGAATTGACAAATTAATCTATCTTATTAAGAGACACTATAGTATATATTCATTGATTTAAATTTTTTTTTAGATTTAACATTAAGAACACATCAGTAATTCGAACAAAACGAGATTTAGACGAATGTAGGTGAGTTGAATGTTGTTACCATAATCTTCACCAGTGATTCTAAACCACTGGCTTTTTTGTGCCGCTAATTTTTTATTATTATCTTGTAATTAATCCCTTAACAAACGTTTAGTTAGTATCTATACTATTATAATAAAGCGTAAACACACACTTCTTTGTTGCCTTAGATGTCAATTACAGCATATTTTTGAATAATTCCTTTTTTTAATAAAAAGCCCTACACTTACGTCACGCTTTAGGCTATATATTTTCACGCCATTAAACTTAGGGGGTAAATATTTTGGAAAAAATCCTAATGTGGAAAAGAGACCATAAGTTGCTGCCAAGGAAGCAATTGTCACTTGTGCATTTTGACATTTCACGCGGATGAAGCCGCACTTGAACACCTAGTTGTAGAATATATTCGTTTATTTCGTATATTTTTTGTCATAAACTATTTATGCAGTGTATTGTAGTAAGTAAATAATTTTTAACTTTTTCTTTGTGTGCCGCCAAATTTTGAAATTGTTAATTATGTGCCGCAACAAAAAAAGGTTGAGAATCACTGATTACACGAGCGTTTTTTCAACGCGCCCACGCTTTTGTAAAATAATTCTTATTTCGTTCGTGTAGCGTTCATAATGCAACCACAACGGGGAAAAAAGTGTCACAATTTAAACGTTTAAAACGACAGACGTTCCATTCTTTCAGTTCAGGTGTAGCACACCTGTATATATTACATTAGCTTTTGCTCGCGACTTCGCCCGCGTGAAAAATATAGCCTATGTTACTCACAGATAAATTACCTTTCTAACGGTGAAAGAATTTTTAAAATTGTCCCAGTAGTTTTTGAGTTATTTCAATACATACAAAAATACAAATCTTTCCTCTTTATAATATTAAGTAATTGAGATGCGTACCAGGTGTTTTAGACCTGGTTTCGAATTCAACGTGTTAAGAGGGCTGCCCTGTAAACAGATACATAATACGCATTTTCGTCGTTTTCGCGCATAATATAATAGCGCCCTGGGCGTTTTAGGTGAGACTGTGCGTTGTTGACCGCCCTGGGTGCCCTGGACACACTTGCTCCCTACCTAATAGCTATCAGTATATCAGTGGTAGAGCCCGCTTTAACATTTTCGCACGAATGGGCCGGCACGCCCGGTGTAATACCACGTCCACACAGAAAACAGGCGTGAAGTGGAAGCAATTCCGCGTTTCCTCCAATGAGTGTGGTGTCGGAGGTCTATTTTTAATCCCTTTCCCTTTCTGTCCTTTTTTAAGAGGAAAGGATGGGAAGGAAAAGTGGATTTGACGGTGGAGGAGACGCATAGGAAGGGGAAATGTCCTCTTTATGTGCGTCTTCTCACCCGTTAATTAAGGGTAGGCAACGCTGCAATTGCGGATGTTTATGGGCAACGGTCGTTTTCCATTGCAATGGATTCAGGTGGCCGCTTGCTAGTTTGCCATCTTATATTATATAAAATTATGACGATATGTTCCAGCTACAATGAATACGAGTGCAAGGACGGCACGTGTGTGCGAGCAAACAGCGATTGTGATGGAATCTACGACTGCGATGATGGCAGCGATGAGGCTTTCTCGCTTTGTAGGAACAGAAAGTAAGTTTTTATTTGCCACTAGCTGTTCCTCGCGACTTCCACGTGAAACATCGTCACTTCACGACTTGCGCCTCAACTATCCAGTTATGTATATTATGTACTTATATCTATTTTTCAATACTAATAAAATAAAGCGTAAACGCACACTTCGTGGCGTAGGATGTCAGCAATCACAGCATATTTTTGAATAATTCTGTCTTTTATTAAAAGCTTGACACTTACGTTAGGCTTTAAGCTATATATATGTATATATATATTTACTTTTAACAATATAAAAAATAATTAAATCTAGCTTAATCTAAAAAAACGCTAAATAAACCTCAATGGTTTTTCACTAGCGTTACATACAGTGGTTTGCGTACATAAATATTGTTTCAGTTTGTGCATAATGTTTTTTTTTATGCATACATATTTTCACGCTATTATACTTAGGGGTAAAGAAATTTGAATTCGTGTGGGAAAAGGACTATAAACTACAAGCTGCCAACATTAAGGTTATTATGGTAACGGTAATTTTGACATTTGCAATTAAAAATTTGAAATGTAAACAATAAAATAAAGTTTTATAATTTCATGCGGATGAAGCCGCACGGGAACAGCTAGTCTACGTATATGTAATGTTTGTATCAATAGCAAATAGTAAAGTATTTATTCACCAAATTATTTTTTATTTCAGATGTCGTAAAAATCAGTTCCGATGTAACTACGGCGCTTGTATCGACAGATATAATGATGTTTGCAATAAAAGGGTAGATTGCGTCGATAGATCGGATGAATTAACTGAACAATGTACTGGAATTAAATTAACAGACGGGTGAACTAATTGCTATATTTAATTACGTCAGTAACATCATCATCCACTTGCCCTTATCCCTTACGGAGGGTCGGCACAGTATGTGCTCCATACCTTTCTATCAGCCGTCATATTTCAAACCACTCCTTTCTTAAGCACTCTTTCACACAATCCATACTTTCTTCGGTCTTCCTCTTCCTTTGTAGTCATCATTCAATCTTAACACTTTCACGTTTATGTCCCCATCTCCGCATATGTCCATACCACGCTAACCTTTTGCTTTCAATTTCTCCACCACTGGCGCTACTAGCTACTAAGTATTTTTTTTAATTCCACGCGGACGGAGTAAAGTTATACCGACATTAAAATTTTAATTCTTTTAGAGATAATTTCAAATGTCGCAACGGGCAGTTAATACCAAAGAAGGGACGTTGTGACGGTGTCAGTGATTGCGCGGATGCCACCGACGAGAGTGTGGCAGCCTGTGTCAATGTAACGTGCGGCGTAGGACAGTTTGTATGCGAATACGGCGGCTGTGTCGATGGCAAATCGCTTTGTAATGGTGTAAGTTTTAACACGTTGATAACCAGGTCTAAAACACCTGGTACGTATTTCACAGTGTGAATACGAAACGTTTTTTTAACTATTTGTTGCTCGCGATTACTTCTAATAAAAAATATAGCCTATACTAAGGATTATTCCCAACCGTCACCCCACTCTGTCCCCACGTGGCGATAGATGAGAAAAAAGTGTCATCCATCCCACCTTTTAGTCCCACTTTCACTAATAAGGTGACAAATGAAACCGTCAAGAAATAGGATAAGTTCTAACCGTCCCCTCGTCGTAAAAGGTGGGACGGATGAATTTTTATTTTCATCTGTCGCAACATGGGGACAGAGCGGGGTGACGATTTTGAATAATCCGTTACTCACTGATAACGTAGCTTTTTAATTGTGAAAGAATTCGAAATCGTCCCAGTAGTTTTTGAGTTTTTTCAATACATACAAAAATACAAATCTTTCCTCTTTATTATATTAGTATCATACTAATACTAATATTATAAATGGGAAAGTTTAGATGGATGTTTGTTAGAGTTTGTAGCCAAAACGGCTAAATGGCGGTGAAATTTGGCATAGACGCAGAGGATAGTATGGTAGAAAACATAAGCTAGTCATTTTTGTTTTTTTTTTAATCCACGCGGACGGAGTCGCGGGCGAAAACTATAAGATTATAATTTGCTTGTAGACTGCGGAATGCCGAGATGGTTCCGATGAGCGTTTGGATATTTGCGGTCGTTTGACCTTGATCAAGGTGACCGATGTTTCCACGACGGAGGCGCCGCTCGCCACTCCTAAGTAAGTGTACTTGGACCTACATGTAATACTGTAAGGAATGGTATGAAAGACAAGATACATAGATACCTTTATCTTACTGCGTTTAGCAGCGACCCAAAGTGGGTCCTCTAACACGAGGGACGGCTAGAGATATCTATACTATTATAATAAAGCGTAAACACACACTTCTTTGTTGCCTAAGATGTTAGCAATTACACCATATTTTTGAATAATAAAAAAAAAGCTCTACACTTACACGCTTTAGCGTGCGTTCGCACGGGCAGACTTTGTACGCCGCGGTAAAGTTCAAGGTCAGCAGACTTTTTACGCCCACGAGATAGGTGT